>NC_073692.1:104644537-104870537 GCF_029784155.1 Uranotaenia lowii
AGTTATTGATAATAATCTGGGAAAGTTTATTGTTGATCAAATTTACCCCGGTTATCAAAGTTACCCCGTTTTACGGTACCCGGGTTTTGATTCAAAGTTTTGATTAAAAAACTCGAAAATTTGTGCGGAGAATGTCACTTTTATGATTTTTCCTGATTTTTTTGTTCTCATGCAATGCAAATGAAATTCCAATATATGAAGCTTACTGGGAAATTTTCACTTACTCCAATTTTACGGAAGACGGCAAAGCGGTAGAAGTAGCAAAAAAAAAAAACAGTTAAAATGCCCCAAAAAAAGCTGCTTTTTCATGTAAAGCAACTTGTAACACCGACAGATTTGCAGGCCAATTTTCAGAAAATTGTTTTAACAAGAAAGTTATTGATTTTAGAGCCATTTAAATGTTCTAATGAAATGATCTTCATTAAATATTCTATCATTTGCAAAAAAAAAACAGTTAGATAAGCTTACTAGGAATTTAGATTCACCAGGTGCGATAGTTTAGCAAAAGTTAAACTAACATTGTGACGAACTGTCTTTTTACTAATTCAAATCACATTTTGAATCCAATTTGAGCTTTTCCGATTGTGCAGCTTTTTGATATCGAACAGATTTGTACAAATTAATGTAAGTTCATATACATATGTATGTTCTTTATCGAAATGTGAAGAAAAAAGAGAGTTCTACCTGATTGATGTTTAATTTTTACAAAACCATTGCATCTGATGACTCGAAATTTCTGGTAATCCTTACTATTTTTTGCAAATGATAGAGAATCTAAAGAAGGACATTACATTAGAACATTTCTGTGCTATAAAATCAATGAATTTCTTGTGAATTAAAATTTCTGAAAATTTTACGGAAAATTTTTCAGCTAGTTTCTTTTCGTGGAAATAATAATTCTCCGCTTGGGGCGTTATAGCTATTTATTCGCAACTAGTACCGTTTTGTCGCTGCCGGTAAATTTGTAGCCAGGGAATTTTAATGTAGTTCCTTATATTTGAATTTCATTTGCATTGCGTGAGGACTAAATATTCAAAAAAAAAAAACCAAAAAAGGGAAATTCGGCGAAAATTTGGCGTTTTTCTATAAACAATTTCAAATCAAAACCCAGGTAGCAAAATCTCATTTAAAATTTTGCCGAAATTCTGGCATTTGTTTTTAACAAAAAGGAAACATTTTGAACAACAGGGTTTATAAAATTCGAAATAAGTTTCAAAACGGCATAACCTTTTTGCAAACCGTAGTTAGTGGGGTATCACGGGCCAAAAAATGTACGGTATCTTTGCCACCACTATTTTGAGAGTTTTGAAAAATAATTTATAAATTTTATTGAACGCGATACAGACAAACATAAATTCTACATATGATATTTTCCAAAATGTTTGGAGACCGATTTTTATTTACTCACCCAACCGCTTCACTTTAAATTACTTAAACTCATACATTTGTATGTTATTTGGTCATAAATTTGCCACAATTCTTTAAAATCCTAAAACAGTCAGAACTTGAGGAAAAAAAATCAAAAAATAAATAATTTTGCCAAATGATATGAGAGAATTGCAGAAAAACATGCCGTTTATCCGTTTCCATTTTCTTTTCTGATAAAGAAATAATGGAGCAAGAAAAGTGGCCAAAAATACCCCACAGTCCCCTACTAATGTAATTTAAATGCTGTGATTTTCCCTGGCGAGTATGATTTTTTATTCTTAAAATACTCCTGCGTTGTGAAAATTCCATAATTCAGTTTTTTTCTTAATTTCATGTAATTTTTTCGGCCCATTCAATAAGGTTTCACAAAGCAAAGCAAAATAGATAACAAAATATTTCCTGATACATTTCTAGAGGAGATTGTAAATTATGATTTTATGTCGAAGAATCATACTAAACACGCTAAAATAACTTCTGCTGGGTTTGTTTTATAATGGTCTATGCGTCTAATGCTGAAAATAGCATTATTTTTCACAACGACCAATTTTTTTTTATGAAAGTAATCAAAAAGTGTAAAAACCATTTTTCAGGATATATATTTTTTTCATATACCTTGTTCCCTTTTATTTTGCCTACCAGTGAAATAGTTTTAGTGTGTTCCGGTCGGTCCGAAGCCGTTTAGACAAAAAGCAGCAGCCCGTGGTTTAGAGGATAGCCTTCAAATCTTCTAAGAAAGCGGGCTTGAGATCGAATCTTGGTCACGACATACATAGTACACTTTCTGTGGGTTGGTGGATTTAGCATTTGTAAGATGTTAGCCATCATATCCTCGAAATATGTACGCTTAGTGTTAAGAAAAAGGAATCTCTTCGAGGAAACCTAAAGTTTCATTGAGGTTCCTGTATGTGTTTGTGTTCGTTTTTCAAAAAAGTGGTGTGGCTTTGAAAATTGAAATAATAGAAACATTAGGCTGGAAAAATATCTATTTCTTCTTTTGTCACCCCCCCCCCCCCCCCTTCGAAATTTCCAAATAAAGTTTGAAGTATTTTATGTAAATTTCGACAAAAAATTCAAATATCCGAAACATAACAAGATCAAATACAAATTTTGGAAGATGGGAGTTACAAACAATGAAAAAACTGAAATTTGATGATCCCTTTAAGATCATTGCCATGTTGCATTTTGAGATGGCGACGAACGCGTGAAATCTTTTACAGTTTTTAAGAAGCCGTGTTAAGCGTCGTCAAAGCTGGAATTCTGGCAAAATTTCAGATATTATTGGTTTTTTTTACATAAAACACAATTAGAGATGCCATATAGCAATATTTCATGGTAATATTGCTCATATCATATTTTTATCTGATCTGTTTTAAGCTAAGCGTACCACATACTTTAAGAAAAAAAGCGGTGCATTTCATGACAAAAAAGCGAGGCACAGTCGAAAAAAGCGGGACATTTAAGAAACTCTTAAAAAAAGCTTAATTGTATTGCCAAACTTATACCATCAGCCAAAGTTATTCATAGAAAGTACAATATGGTCTTTTTGTAACGCGGATTGATTTTGCAATGTTTTTGTCTTAAATGACTTCTATTTACACGGTTTTTTTTCAAAAACACGGTTATTTTCCACGGTTCTCGCAAATTTACACGTTATTTAAGTTATTGAAAAATATTTCAAGTCTTATCTGCATGTAAACGGCGGATTTCATATCCCGTTAAAAACCTTTGTGTTAAAATTAAAGCCTTCATTCCAAATATCTTTTAAAAATTAAAAAAAAACTTCCATCATTGTACACTTTGGACAGCATAGTCGGGAAAGGTGGTGTTTTTTTTTAATTTTTTTTTGTTTCGATTATAGTCATTTTACCATCTTTATGGCATTCGCGACTTTATCAACGTTACAGTTGGCGGATCGTTATCGAAAAACTTATCCGGTACAACTGTGTTCGATATTTACTCTTGGGCTCCAACTCGCGGACATCGGCTCAGGACTTAGGTGGTGTATGATAAAAGGAATTTACATAAGATTCTGTCGAAAGATTAAGATCTATAATCATTTGGAAGCCACTTGAACAATGTTTTCTTCATACCAAGTTATTTTCATTGCAATGTTTGAACGTGCTGCAAAACGCTTAACTGAATCATTATCTTTCTGTTACTTTAAGGTTATTCAGTATTGTCTTAAGTAAGCTCTGAAAAATTGATGCTTTTTTGAGAAAAAAGACGTATTCGAATTATTTTTGTGTTGTGTTGCTTATTTTGAGAAAAATCGCATTCGAATGATTTTTTGTGTTGAGCCAATGAATTTCAATTGAGGCTAAAGTTTGATTTTTTCCAGTGGAAGTCAGTGAACTTTGTAAAAGTTTTCATGAAAAACTATGGAACATTTTGAGCGAAAAGTGGGACGGCTGGACATTCAACAAAAAAGCTGGACATGTTCCGTTTTTGCAAGACGGATTGCAATCCTACTTGATATGGGCATTTAAAATGTGTCTTTTATTCCAATACCTTATCATTTATAGCTTAAACTATAACTATTAAAGCTTCAATTTATTGAATTTCTCATTTTCTGATGAATTTGAATGTAAAACCATTAACATTCTTGATTACAGATTCTGTACGCTCGATTTTTAAAGTTTAATATGTTTCAACAAAACTGTTAAAAATCTTGTTCGAATTTTTAATTTTTTTTTGACTTCATCAATAAAAAAAAATTTCATGCAGGTGTCAAAAGCGTATTATCCTCAAACAAGCTTTGTATGGAAATTTCAAATTCTTAAATTTTTATTTACACCTCCCATAACTTTTTTGGTTGGTTTTTTTTTGCTGCCAGAAATTTTAAAATCGCCATAGATGTACTGAGATTAACCTTGGATGAAAATATTCTTTGATTCTTGCTATACAACTCACGTGAACAAAGCACATAATCCTTACTTGTACCCCAGAAAAGATATTCAATGTTATACAGAAAAAAAATTAAGATTATTTTTTTTTAATTTTTGCGTTTTTGACTGCTTATTTGAAAGCTGTGCACCCGTAGGATGAGAATAAAAAATCTTTAAAAAATGCATTGTATCGCCAGGGAATTCATTGATTTCTATAACATTTGCAAAACATTTCATTGAATTATTAAAAACTCTAGCAAGCAAAGTTTACCATTTTAAAATACTTTTCAATGGATTAAGATTTTTATTTTGAAATGGTTATAGATAACCTTTTTTTTATGAAATGCTTAGCTGCTTGTCATATTTGCAAAAAATTAAGTTTAAGAATAGTTACAACCAAAAATTTAAAAACAACTTCATTTCCAGCTAATTTGAAATTTCTGAGGGATTTTATGTTCAAATATTTCTTCTTCCATACAAATTTCCATACATTATTGAAACGCGTTGCGCTAACTTAGGAATCAACCAAATCATTTCAAATTTTACACTGATTCTTAATGGGCCCAAAAGGCTTCGAAAAACATATGGGAGCAAAAAGTATTTTTTGCAGCGGTCTTATGCGCTATTACCCAATATGCGCATTTAGGATCACTTCCCCTTACCTAAAAGTACGAACTTTACAGCGGTTTTAAAAACCTAAAACAGAGACGGGTAATCTGATAAATTCACGAAAACAGAGACAAAGTAGGTTTTAAACACAGGTTAAAACTTTTTGTTTAAGTAGAGGTTAATTCTTGATGCTTACCGAATTCTGTGAATATATCTTTTAAATCTATTTCTAAATAGGGTGTCAGATGATGCATCAGCTTATCCCAAACACATCTCTTCAGTATCTAATTGTTACTTTTGCTCAGAAATAATTGTTCATCTGACCCTAAAGATCCCCGAACAAGAACTCATCAACCCCATGCAAAGATCTTAGTCCGCGCACGGGTAGGGTGAGCTAGCAGCAGACAAATGAGCCCGATATTTGTTTTCGTTATCGACAGATTGACTGAGTGGAAGATAATGAGGGATAACGTAATTATTTGGTTCGATAAACGTAGGCAATGTTTTTTTTTGGCGCGCACATTCTGTTGTTATGTTGTCGGTGTGGGTCCCTCAGACTCAGATTGATTATAGGGGAAGTGTTTTCTAATTTTTTTTATTGCTCTCCCTCTCATCAGTCGTTCGAGCTTAGCCCAGGCTAATCGTACGATTAATGATTGAATGAATGATGGCTGGGCCATGGTTTGCGCTTTATCTAGGTATCAGTCAGTGCGGATCTGATTCTGCGGAGCCACGAGGTGAAGGAATGCGCATCAATGGGCGATTTACTGTTGAATGTAGAAACATGAATGGGTCTGATTTGTTTATGGAATTAAATTTACCTTTCAAGTTAAGAAATAAAAAAAATTCTTCTGACAAAGGGTAGCCCAATGCAATCTGTTTCATTATTTAAATTGATTCGTATTTCATTGATTTTGTGTAGTGTTGACGTCCTCCCACTTGGAATGTTGAATCAGCACCCCTTCGTATTCCGGGTTCAAATGATTTGCTGCTTCCAATATGAGAATAACTCAATCTTGTGATCAAAATCTTTTGATACTGCAAATTTGCTTGATCCCTAAGACCTCCTCCCGATATGGCGTGGAGGTAAACTGAAACAACAACCCGGTCATTGTTGGATGCCTCAGAAATGATAAAAAAAAGTCTGATTGGATCCCGTTCGTATACAAAACATATATACGTCAGAACGCCTTCTAATATTTTTTTCGCCATCCAGCCCAGTCGATATGGTCGATGAAGAATCGAGCATCCTAAAAACTACGCCATGATTCATACAGGAAACATCTGTCTTAATGTTTTTTTTTCGTAGATACGGTTGTTGTTGATGTTGATCCCTATACCAGGCAAAGCACCCAGAATAGGTCATATCGTATCGTACAACTTCTTGCCGATCTGTTACGTTTGCATCTTTCGAAGAAGAATCGTAATGATACAATCCGGTCGTTAAAAAGTGAGCCTGAATCCTGTGTTGGGTTGGGATTGTGGGCTTGGATCAGAAATTCGAATGATGAGCAAATAAGTTATACCTCTACATTTTGCCATTTTCCTTCCAACCAAAGTGTTGCTACTTCTCGAAAGCCAAATGTCATTAGGAATTCGTATGGTTCTGATATCATGCATTTTAATTGCTGAAATGAGATTTGGGATTGGAAATGGCAAACGGAAAACGAAAACCACACCGAAAAGTTTAAACCGGATTCGATTGCATTCCTTGTTATGTCATGCTGGGTAATGATGTATCTACGTACACAGAACGATGAATATTAATCGAGCTTTAATTTTGTTATTTCGTAACAACCTTTTAAAAGAACAATTTACTGTATAAAGTATGTAATATTATTTCTAAAATCAAAAACAGTATTTTATTTCTTAATTTCTCGAACGTACTTTACTATTGACATTTCGATCGCTCTCGAAATGTTTCCCTTTTGAAATCCTTCTATTAGAACATACAACTTTTCCTCCTAAAGGTCGAAACCTTTTGAGACAAAAGAGTTAAAAATTACAAATTATAGAAATTTCCAATTTCTCGGAGAGCAAACAAATACGTTCTGCTGGTGGTCCTGGAAATTCGGGAATGATTTTACGTTTATAGTTTACATATTTTAGTTAAATCTCACAGCGTATACTATTGCACTTCATTAGAATGTAGATTGAATTTCCTTTCCAATGAATATACTTTTGATTGGTCCAAACAAAAGTAAAAGCATTGAAAATCCGGGTACAACCTGACGGAGGACCACAAAAACAGATGAAATTTCAATTTGTAAAAAAAACGCTAAAAGTAGTCAACTTTGAAAAATTCCAGTAAATTCAATTTTTTTTGCATTAAAAATCTCAAGACAACAAAATTTTGGATTTAAAATATATTTTGTAGTCATATTTTTTTTAAACTCTACCACTGCTCAAACAGTTTTAACTAGAAATCGAATGAAAAGTAGGTATTTCCGACCACTTTTTTGAACTTTTTGTGACAATTTCATTAAAAAATTAATAAAATATTTCTTGGCTTCATGATGATGATTTACTTCAGCTTTTATATGCATAAGGCAAATTTTTTTCGCACGTGTCATATATGAAATACAGCAGTTTTCCTGAGGCATGTTTTTTCGGATTTTCTTTCATGCTGAATAAAGAAAAAATTAGTAGCTTTAGCAAACATATTTTTCTGACATTACAAGGTTTCTATTGATAAGTTTTTGTTTAAATCGGTTGAACACGCCAAAAGTTATAACGATTTGAGCTTGTAGTGTCAAATTGACACTCCTAGGGCTAATAAGGGTAACGAAACCTGATGCAGATGAGGGTTAAACTCAGTATATAATGAATTCCTATCAGAGTCTCAGTATTCAGTTCTGATACAAAATCACAACGTTTTCGGTTTGTTGCATCTATATATGCCCATCCCAGCGAGCATCACAACGTTAACACAATTTTTTGGTATGTACACTTCATATCGCACATTAAATAAAATATACCTCTAAGTTCAGAATTTCAATTTTAAATCAAAAGTATTTTTATAGAACAAATATTTATCAATATTTAAGCAAAAGAAGTCATAACGTCACAATGCGCCACTTATTCCACTTTTCTTTTTTTTTACAAAACCGCATTTTTCTGCTTTTTGTTTGATTTTTTCAAATGTTGACTTGAATCTATTTTAGAGCGATTCAGTTTTGTGACGTCACAACGCGCCATTTTTCTACAACACGGTTTTGCACAGCGTTGTGACGTCACGAAAGTTAATAGTCAGCTACACGAAATTAATCAAAGTATAATCTTAAAATTAATGCTTAATTTACTTAAAATGCTTAAAATGCAAATTATATGATTTGGTGATGATATTGATGCAACCTTTCAAGACTGCTGATTTGCCAGTTGATTTTAAAATTTGAAAATAAAGAGATATTTCTTAAAGCAGTATTCTTTGTTTCAATTACGTATCTTCTGTAACTGTTTACAATAATTTTGAAATTTTATATTGATTAAGATGAGATTTTTTTTTTCAACTAGTACAATTAATATTATTGAAAGTTAAAATTAAAGAATGCCCACTATAATTGTAAAACGCTTAAAATATTTTTTTTTTAAATTTATTTAAAAAAATCAGAAAAATATTTTTTATGGGGGGTCGATCAAATATTTTAACATTTGGTTGGAATGAACTGGAAAAAGCTCTACTTTCAGCCTATGCAAAAATACACTGTAGTTTTTTCCTTTAAGTCCTTCTACTACACACCGTGCCTTCTTTTGGTATTGTTGGTATTTCTAGCTAAATTTCGATTTCGAAACCACCCCCCCCCCTCCCCCCCTCCTTGGACGATTCCTTCGCAAGGGCCTGATATTGATCCATTTATTCTCAAAAAATAAAGGGCATTGAATTATAAAGGCCCATATAAGCAGATAAGGTTTGCAACACTGCGCTCATTATTTTTAATTCGAAGTAATTTGCTTAATCGAATCACGGAAATAGGCTCAAATTTGTATGGAATTATGAGAAATTTTGTTTGGAAGGAACATGAAAACCCAAATTTGCACCAATTTCTCCCTATTGGCTGATTTGTTTTCATTATAAAGTCTGCTTCATTTAATATTGGAACACAAAATATTGCGTGTAGTTCAGTCATTTATTAACGAATTCATAATTTGTTTTTCATACAAATGTAGCATTTTCTTAACTCTTTCATAAAAAAAAAAATTAAAAAAATTATTCATTGCTGTTTCGAAGAAATTCTCGTACTTTTCCCGTAATACGGCACATTAGGCGGCGCACACCCTTTTCGTCCACCGTTTTAGCGATTTGATTCCACCAGTTCTTCATTTGAGTCATGTTCCTAACAAGTTTTCCCTTTGCCTTAAGCCTCCGCTTCGTGATTGCCCAGTATTTCTCTATCGGCCGGAACTGGGGGCAGTTTGGGGGGTTGAGGTCCTTCGGTATTACGCTGACCCCGTTCGTTGCGTACCATTCCATAACCGTTTTGCTGTAATGGCAGCTTGCGAGGTCCGGCCAAAACATTACTGGACGGTCGTCGTGGGCACGAATAAACGGCAGAATCCGTTTCTGTAGGCACTCTTTTTTGTAGACTTCTGATGTCATTGTCTTGTCAGTGAGAAAGACTTTGGTTTTCTGTCCACAACTGCATATCCCCTGCCAAATCATGTACTTGCGGGCGAATTTATCCGCAAACACGAACTTAAATTTTGCAGGTACATCCCCCCGAGCCATGGCCAAATAAAATTTTTGACCTGGGATTTGCCCAAAGTCCGCCTTCACGTAGGTCTCATCGTTCATCAGAATACATCCGTCGAACTTGGTCAGCACTTGGTCGTACAGCTTTCGAGCACGGATTCTGGCCACATTGTTCTGCTTCAGCGTCCGATTTGGCTGTTTGCTGGCTCGGAATGACCTTATTCCTTCCCGGAGACGAATTCGTCGCACCGTACTGTGAGCGGCCTGGAACTTATTGGCCAAATCGCGGTCTGAAAGATTGGGATTCCTCTTGACGGCCTTGATGACTTTCCCACGCAGTTTCCGGTCGACAGTTCCACTCCGACGCTTCGAATGCGGCTTCCGAGCCGTCGTCAATGTTTCCTTGTACTGCTTGATAACACGCCATACGGTATTTCTGGGCATTTTAAGCTGTTTAGCTAGCTTCGATGCCGACAACAATGGATTTTCAAGAAAACTGTGCACAATTTGATCTTTCCGTTCGGCTTCCATGGCGGTTGTTTACAAAATGCTATCGTTTGGTGTTATGACATAAATACATGGTGAAAGGTAATGAATTTCCCGACACGTGGGTGAAAAAAGTTTCCAAATCCGTCCACTAGGAGCGCCACAATGAGCAAAAGAATTTGTTCCAATATTAAATGAAGCAGACTTTAGTCATTCACAAAGCTTTCATTATAACAAAAAGTTTATCTAAACGTCCCATTTCGATAAGGGTTATTATAAAAAAAAATTGCGTTTCAAAAATTAGCTTCCGAAGGGTAAATTACAAAAAAATACATGAATGATCGTTAATCGACGCTTATACACCCGTTTTTTAGGCTTAATAACTGTTTTATGATAACTCTTATCGATATTCTTTCTTCACATGAAA
This sequence comes from Uranotaenia lowii, assembly GCF_029784155.1. Taxonomy (NCBI): domain Eukaryota; kingdom Metazoa; phylum Arthropoda; class Insecta; order Diptera; family Culicidae; genus Uranotaenia; species Uranotaenia lowii. Next base: position 104,655,063 of record NC_073692.1, read on the forward strand.
TATTGCTACAATTAAAGCTTTAAAACACTTAAATATTTAATAGAAAAATCGGTTGATAACGACCAGAGCAACTGGTAAGAAACTGTTTTTTGTTCATCCCCAAACAAAATCCACGTAATTCTATACAAACTTCAGGTACCCCTTTCCGTAGTTTTATCTGGCCAAATTTTGCATGTGATGCTGTGCTGTTAACTACATATTTTAATTTTATTTATTTTGTAATTCAGTGAAAAGTCTATCTCGTGGGATTTTATGTAAATACGGGGTTCGAAATGGATTTTCTTATAATATTTTTTGAGGTGGAAGTTTCAATAAAGGACAGTTTTTTTTAAGAAAAATTTTACTAGAAATTTATTTTCCATTAATTTCTTATGAATTTGTTTGTCTATAAAATTTGCCATGTTTAAAGGTTTTTTGAATCTCATTGCATTTATTCCATGGATACGTATTTCGTTTGGATAATGCCAGAAAGTGAAAGAAGCTATTTGCGCGTTTTTTTTCATTCTAATACAGAAGAACTTGATCTTTTTGCTAGATTTTTTTCATATCAACTTCCTGCCATATGATTCACAAGTATTCTTTAAAAAAAATTAATTTGGATTTTATGTTAATTATAGTTTGTTTACTGTTGAATCAAGTAATCAACTAGCGCGGATTTGATTTTTTTTTATTAGAGAAGTTTTAAAATAACCGTGTTTATGCAAAAAAATTATGTTTAATTTCGTTAAAAACTTGATAATTGAATTCATTTATTCAAGCGCATTGTTATGTAGACCTCGCATTGGAGAAATAAAAAAAGTAATAGTGTTGCAGTAAGAAGTCATGAATGTTTCCGAAAAAAAAAGTAAATAAATTTTCGTGACGTCACAACGCATTCTTTACTCGGGTGCAACTTACAACCTTCTGAACCGCTTTTCATTCTAAAAAATGCATTGAGTTCCTCTCAAATAGTTTTAAGAGATCTCCAATATTTTGGACAATATGTGACAGTGCTGTGTGCTGGTTTAAAATAAAAAAAAGTTGGCTAAAATTAATAGAAAGCTTTTTTTTATTGACGATCTTACGCAGAAAGTTGGAAAACAATTTATCTGTTCCAATGTTTGTTAAATTTTTCTAAAATTTCCAAAACAGATTTTGAGCATCATACTGGGAAATTGAGTATTTTTCAATAATACATGAGTATTTTTATTAAAATTGAGAGTGGACTCTAAAATTACTCTAGGTTGCGGTGTTCCAACTTCGAGTGACAAAAGAAGGATTTCTAATTTGTTCTGGCCTTACGTAGATTTTCTGAATTTTCTCTCATTTACCTAGAAAGTCAAAGCTCATAATTCAAATAGGCACAGGTTACTAGCTATGTATGTCCTGAAGTTTTTAGTGTTTTCAATATATTGCTTTGAATAAATCTCGCGTTAGCTTTCATAACGTCGTATGAAACATCTTAAGAATTCACAGAAAACTGCTGCAAAAGTTATCAAAACAACTTAAAAAATTTTATCTTACATATAGAATAAAGTCTGTTTCACATAGAATCTGGTCGCATCTTTTCATTTACTACAGCGCCCCAAGTTGTCACATCGCGAATCTATTGACAGTGTTTGGATCCGGATGGTTTGTTTACCTACTTAGTGATGAAAATTTCATCAAGATTGAAGCAGTCAGTCAAAAGTTATCAACGATGGAACGCGAAAGGCGAGAGAAAATTCTTCACACTCACGTAGAGAAACCGACGTGGTCAGAGGTAAAGATCGCGAAATTCCTGAAATATCCAAAATCGATTGCAAATTCGGTGCTGCAACGTTGCTTTGCGAAGCGTAAAGGGAATGTTGCGGGTAGATTCAAGTTGGTTTGCGCAGATAAATTTGCTGGTAAGTTGATGATTTGGCAAGGGATCTGTAGTTTTGGGAAGAAGTTAAGATTTTCATCACTGGGGACACAATGAATGGAAATGTTTACAAAGAAGAATGTCTCCAGAAGAGGGTTTTGCCATTCATTCGGTCCCACAAAGGTCCGTTGTAGTTCTGGCCGGACCTGGCAAGCTGCCACTACAGCCGGGATGTCGTTAAGTGGTGTAAAGAGAACAAGATCAATTTTGTTGAAAAAAGTATCAATCCACCAAACTTTCCGGATTTTGGTCCCATTGAGAAATATTGGGCAATAGTTATGGGCAAACTGAAGAAATGTGGCAGAACCATGAAAAAAACCGCTCAATTGGAAAAGTGGTGGAACAAGATGGCGAATGAGGTTACCAGCAGTATCTACTGTGCAGAAAATGATGGGTGGTATCTCAAAAAAAGTTAGAAAATTCATCCGAAAAGCTGACGAATGATTTTTAATGTATTTTTTACTTGAAGTGCAATAAAAACCCTTCAAAATGACATTTTTACTTTCGTTGTACGTTATTTCTTTGCGGAGAAATGATATATTTTATCTGACCAGATTCTATGTGAAACAGACTTTATGTTGTCCAGACTACATATATTCTAAATGGAAAAAAAGTTGGGACTAATTTTAGTCAGTTTTTGTTTTTTTTGTAATAATTTTGATTCATACGACGTAATGAAAGCTCACGCAAGAAATGAATTTGTTTGGAAATTTAGAAAGAAATCATGTCTTCAACAAAAAAAAATGAGACAAAAATGTAAAAGATTTTAAAATATGTTGGTGTAAATAATCACTGGTCTGATAAATGGTTATCTAATGATGTTCTTCAAATACTTGTTCCAAAATTATAATTTTTAAATAATTTTTTTTTCTTTATTTAAGAGATTTCAGCCTCCAGGGGTTCGCTTTTGGAAAATAAATGGTCAAAAAATGATTATTAGTTCCATATAGTTTTCACAGCTTCCGTGTAGTACGAAGGCGTAAAGACTAGCAAAGATTGCAAATTTGTCTCGCTAAAACAACAACCCTAAAAAACCTTTCATTTTGAAAGGTGCACTATTGATATTTTGCTGAAACAAAAACAAACCTTTCGCGAACCCATCAATTAAAGCGAAACAAACTAAAAGAAACAAATAAGCCACCCCGTGAAATTCCGCTCCAAGTACCTAACGGATTTCTTCCGAAACGAATCGAATGGCTTGGCACAATGCGTATCGTCCCCTCAGAACAGCCCTCTGTTATGGGCTCCAATCCTCATTCAAGAGTGCCTTTCTCTTTTAGGAAACGTTTTTGGGTTCATTCGTGTTAAAGTGGTGAATTTTGCAGCTCTTCAGTTCCTGCTCTTGCTTCCGAAGGGGTCGATGTATCGAAAACTGCAAAAACCAACATCCACGTCTAAAGTTTATCATCAATTGCCTCGGGGAGGCAGCAGCCACTACTAAATGACTACACATAAAAAAGGAGAATGGGAAACAGGCAAACGAGCAGCAAAAAAAAAACAAGAGTCCCGGGCGCCAATCCAGAAAGCAATAAAAGTTGTTCATTAGTGCCTGCTGAACACTAAAAGCACCAGCACCAGATCGCGCCAAGTGTGAACTCAGGCTTTCAAATCTGAGAAAAAAACGAAAATCAAAAATCAGAACTCCCTCGACTGCCCGGTTGAACGCGTTGAGAATTTCTGATCTTTCTTTTGCAGTTTATTGCTTCGTACGATTTGAGCTGGATAATAAACGTTTAAATGATCCAGATTGTTTTTTCATATTTTTTACTCGGCATTGGGTGAAGAATTTTAATGGATTTGCGCAGTTGAAGAATGTGACTTTACCGAACTTGAAATTTGCGAGGTGTAAATCTTATTGTTTAGAAAATAAATTTTTGTTTTTGACAACATATACACAAAATTCAAAATAGATATTCCTGTAAATTGAATAGGTTTGAAAAGAAACTTTTATTTTAATCAAACAAAATTATACCTTCTCTCAACTCTTCAGACTATGGAAATTTTACTAAGGACTTCATTTAAAGGCATTTCAAAGTGGGAGTGAAGTCATGAAGGTATTCTGAATTAAAATACTATAATATTACGATTTTGATAATAATACATTTTGCACTCATGTCTTCGAAAGAACACAAAAAAAGCCTTAAATGATGGAAAAAGCTTAACATTCTAAATGATTGTGGGACAACTACAATTATGAAATGCATATTTGATGAAGTTACTGATACATAATTTTTATTGGTTTGAGGACTGTTCTCGTGATGAGTGCACAAGATTTCATCACGCACGAGCTGTTCTTTCGACTCCATTTCCGCTAGTTTTGAGCACACGACTTTAACACGTTCGTCGCCACGCTCATTTTGGTAGTTTTACTAGGCCCAAAGAAATTCTGGGAGCGAGAAAGAAAAGTGGGAGAATTCCCAGATTTGAAACGTGTGGCTAAACTGAGCAGCTAACTTGAGTAAGAGAGCGTCACCTGCTTTTTGATGTGACGGGGCCCCCAGGAAAATACACTCGTCACCCAAATATGGGTGCCATGGCGACGAACGTGTTTAAACTTGCAGGATGTAAATAATGCACTATGAATTAAATCCATCCAAATTTTCATTAAATTCTACCCAACGATTAAAAGTTAGAGCAATTTTATAGTGTGGCAATTTCATCGTGGACCACCTTTATGTAGCTTAAAAAAATTAAATTTTACAATTAGGCCGGAACAAATTTCAAATCCTTCTTTTGTCACTCAGAGTTGAAACATCGCGAGGGGGGGGACAATAAAAAATAATGCGAAAAACAAATAAATTGGAATAAATTCCACGAAAGGTTGCAACACAGTTGCATAGAATATCATTGCACAAAACCTAAAAAGCATGTAATATTTAATCGAAAAATTCAATAAAATCAAGAACACAAAAGGTTGAATAACTTCCATCTTCCAAAATTTGTTTTTTTCGTCTTGTAATTTTTTGGATTCTTGATTTTTTTTCGAGTTTACATTAAATACTTAAAACTTTATTTATTTCCCCCTTCGGGTTTTTGAAAATTTCGAAGGGGGGGAGGGTGACAAAAGAAGAAATTGATATTTGTTCTAGCCTCATTAGTAATTTGAATAGATAACATAACAACTATTTCTGACATCGCTGAATAAAGTCTTGGAGTATTTATATGAAAGATTTTTATTTTATTTAAGAAACATGTTGAAGACTACAAGTCGAATAAACTTGTTTATAGTTTGAAAAATATCGTAGATTCAATATAGGTTATAATTTCTTTGAAAATTTTGTCAAAGTTGCTGTATTTTGCGAAATTGTAAAAAAATAAACAATAAGAAAACTTGTAAAACTTTTCTTTTCAGAAGTCAAAATTACTCAAAATCTTCGGGAAAGTTGATAATTGAATTAAAATCTTCAACTTTCAAAACTTTGAAATCCTCTTCAGTTTAGCCAAAAAAAGTGTACAAATTGATGAAAGGAGTTTTTAACCATTTTCCAAAGTTATTTTGGAAACAAAAGCTGCTAGAAAAAAAAATATTTGCATATTTGGAATCAGCGCCCTCATACTGGTTTAAATTAGTTCTTTTTTTTTCTTGGAACCTCGAAAAAGTATTGCCTTCCGTAGCCATCAGAATGAGCAAATAAATATGAAACGTAATATCCATTGCTTTAAAGCTATGTTATCACTTTGATTATATAAAAATCGTTTAGATCTATACAAATTTTATGAATTGAAGTATTTTTCAATAAACCATTTCAGCTCCGATTTTATTTTGTGATTCTTGTTTTTCGAATTGCTCAACTTCAAAAGGCAACAAATTGTCATTTTTTCCGAGGTACAAAGAATAATGTAGCTTTTTCAGATTAATTTGGTTGTCCCGAATCTAAATATTTTATTAGTTTTTTTTTCTTTCAGATTTTGTTTTTTGATATTACTTTTGAAAGTATGTTAAAATCACTTAAGAAATTTAAGCACTTTTTTTTAAAAAAACCTTAAAACAGGCATGCGGCCCGCGTAGCCCCGTCTTAAATTATCACAAAATTCCCTACTACACAGAAGTACGCTGACTTTTCTGCCACAAAATATTAAAAGTTTTTTTTTTTGCTACGAGAGGAAATAATATTATTTTTGGAAATGAAAGATTTTTAATGCGGCCCGCACACTTAAACGATTTTGACATGCCTGCCTTAAAACATTACAAAAACTTTACAGAAAAAAGGGTTAAATCAATGATCAAATTTCCCGGAGACCGTTAGTAATTGGACTTCTGCGATAAAAGTAATTGAAATTTTCTTCTGGTATACTTGTTAACTATCAAATATGAATTTTAATGAATTAAAAAAAAAACTTTGAACCAATTGAATTTTAGCAAAAAAAAATATAACAAAAGTCAAATCGTTTTTCGGTCTTCAACAGTTTTTTCAAATGAAATAAAACCTTTTTTTATCTTTCTTTTGTGAGGTAAGAAAAATATCTAATCTTTACATTATTCTTCGATTAAAATCAATCAATTTTTGTTTTTCATATAGGTTTTTTGTTCCATCAGTTTTCAATGATTGATTTCACTAAAATCTGATTCATTTTTTTTAATTATAAACACTATATCAACAAAACTAGATAGGCATAATTCGACAAACGATTCAAGTTCAGGATTCAAAAATTATCTAAATCAGTCAATTAAAAATAGTTCCAAAAATGCTGTTTGCTGGAGTCTATTGAATTTTGTTTTGATTTTTTTTTTAAATGGAGATACGTTTATATTTAAAAAAATGTATTCTCAAATGTGGAAAAACTTATGTTTTTCATCTCCATAATTGGTATTTATGATATGAACTCAACAAATTTTAAACTCCTACTTTTTAGATCATTGATTTTTTTTTATAAATAAATTTTTGTTCTTCAAATCTAAATTTTTGTGTTCAGAAAACATAATCTTCTTGAAAATAGAAAACATGGTATGGACCTTTTATCCTTTTCCAGTACCCAATTTTCCAATTGACAAAATATTTAGAGCTTGAAATTTTAAACTTTGAAATTTGCGCTTGAAAACTTAAAAATGTTTCACTTAATTTTATGATTTTAATCTTTTTATTAAATCGATCATGATTTTTTGATAATTTTTAAAAAGTTTGAAAAGTTATTCGATGTTGATACTTTAAAACTAAATTTTATCGGCTGTGTTCAATTTATTTGCATTTGCTTTGTGCTACCAATATTTTCAACGCAACTTAGAATTCCTCATTTTAATTTTTATCAGTTTTAAATATTTTGATCAATCAATTTATTCTTTTAATGACTAACTGAAAATGCAAATATATTTAATTTTTGTTATAAACTTCAAAAATGAGCTTTGTAAGCCTTGGTTTTCAATTACTAGTAGAAAATGAGCAGAAAAAAAAAATTCTCTGACTTTAATCACTTGAATTAAAATTAAATATTTTCTTCTTTTCATAAAAAAAAAATAAATATATAAATAAATCAAGCATGGAATACGTGTTTTGAATAAATTCTCTTAAATTATTAATGGGTTTAGGTTTTTTTCCCTAATCGAGATCAATTCACATTTCAATTCGTGAATCAATATATTTTCTTAATCATGTTTTTAGCGCAGAATGTTTTGATCAACATTTCCATTGAAAATGATGGAAATAAATGTGAATCAAGATGATAAAAAATTTATAATTACTTCATATTATTATTTTGCTCAACAGTTCTTAATCATGGTTAGGTAACTGATTTGATCTATTTTTTTTTAACTTGTATTCAACTTCTTTTAAAATCTATTATGTATTCTACTTCTGCGCACTGATTTAAATGTCTGAAATTTTAATTCGTATTCTTTTGCTGGTTACGGAAATATTGATCTCAAATTTGTAAACCAGACTGTTTTAAATTTGTTTTTTTTTTTCAGAGTAAGAAACATCATTTAGAATACCTAGTTTTTTGATGATTTACCGGAAAAGGGCATCGATTAGATCGATTCTCTTTAGTAGAAAAATAGTTTTAGAATTAATTTTCTAATTTAATGTGCATTTTAGGTATTGTTATTATTGCGATTTTCTTCTCGCGCTAGAGTTTTCACAAAAAAATTTCGTCAATCTCAAATTTCGCTCAACGATTTCGTACTTTTTCTCTCACTGTCATATCCGTACACCTCTTGAATATGGGAACTATAAACACTATAGTGTCTATAATGGGAACTAATTAATCACAGCAATCATGTCATTCACAACAAAAATAAACAAATAATTCAAAAATTCATGGAGCTTCACTTCGAGCGAAGTCATCAGGTAACTCTTGAAGTATTTGATTGTAAAATTTAGGTTTGAAATAAACTTCTTCTCTAGATCCAACGAGCCGTTAAAATCTACCACGAAGAAGATTTGCACGAAAGACTGTCAGAGATGGTCCTACCAATAAATTTTCTCTATTGAAAAGTGTAAGTCAAAATTCAATTTTGCTAAAAACAGTGTTTTTTTTTTTATTTTCCTACTTTTCTAGCATCAAGTATTGAATAGTATTCTGGACTCATGATTATGACTGTGTATCGAAAGAGTCGAAGAGAAACGGGAGATGAAGATGGTGATAGTGGTTAGAATCTGTTTCCAACGGACGCGATAGAAAATAAATAAAAAAACTGGAAGAATAATCTAAACATGATTAAGGTCTAAAACTGCTAGAAAACTTATTATCGTATGGTAAAATCTTTCACCAGGGCCATGAATCGATCCAATATTTGTCTGTTTCTTGATTGATTTTTACACCATTTCTTACTATCTTTAACCATTTCGAAAATCTGAAATATTTGTGCAGTTGCATAGATGCGCCTTAAAATAACGGATGAAATTTTGTATGTCACATGGCAAAATTGTCAGCTTAATGTGTAAACAAATAATTCAAGAACGGTACAAAATAAGGTGAGGAAAAAATAATGTTAATTTTTGACTAGTGAAATTAATTGCAAGCGAATCTAGCTATTCAAGAAAATCACAATATTTTAAGCTCATGTGGCCCGCGAGTTATGTGTTGCTCATCCTTATTTGAGATTTTTGGGGCTTTGAAATTCGAAAAGAGTGCGAATTCAAAACATCCTTTGTTTAATGGGCTTTCGTGTTTGTAGAACGCCTAACTTTGAATGAATGAAATCTGAAGATTTGATACAATAATAGGAAATAAGAACTTAAGTTTAAATAGAGTTTCATTTTCATGATACAATTAACATTAAACACATGATCGTAATGACTTAAAATTATTCAACAAATTCATGTAAATAACACTTGAATAGAAAAACCATTGTTAGTACATAAATAAAAATTCCACATGCATTCGTGCAAACAGAAAATAAATAAATGGTGCAAAAAAACAAACATCAGTTTAAAAAAAAACGTAGGTATAGAACAACATGCAAAATCGACGGTCGGTCAGCTTGTTCTAAATCGCGCACTTTGAGAACACCCATTAAACCGTTTCTAGATCAGCACTATCTTCCCGCTGCTGCTAGCTTGACTTTCGTATGGTGCGCTATATTTAATAGTAGGTAATAAGCCTTGTTTAAAGTTGACACGCTCTTGACGGAACACACACTATAGGTAGCTAGGTACAAGTCAACTCATCTTCGCGGAAGCCATTTACCCGGGGCACAACACCCGTAAAAGTAGGATAAGTGGAATAGTTAACGCGTCGGTCGTCCGTTGTCCGTCGTTCGCAAAAATCCGTTATGAGGAATCCATTAATTGTAACAGAAACCGTTTACACACCGGATCTGGTTGGACCTAGCAAACCAGGGGATTGACATCTGAGCCACGTCCGAAACCTTGCGGATGCGGTTTTCTGCAACCAATTGACACACTTTTGACGACTCGCGGCGAATGTTTCGAACTGTAACGCATGTTTGGTGATGATCTACGATGCCGGCTAAATTGGGTGTTCACATAGTGCCAATTGCCTAGAGAGAGCCCCATCGACGCGAAACACCCAGGAAATTATAATCGACCACTTACCGCTATTCTCAACCGAAACTCCAACGATCACAATTGCAAAAATCAGACACTTCATTGTGGCGGTGATTTCCTTCTGCTCGTTTCCGCTATTAAAACAAACACGGTGTTTTTTTTTTAAATTTCGTAAGCACTTTGACCCCGCCTGTTTCCACACTCAAAGGTAAGTATGAACTTCACTCGGACTTCTTCGGTCTCTCTAGGGTTCGGATGATGGGATGATAGATCTTGTAAGATCCGTTCCAATGTCACGTTCACGGCTCAATGATTGATCGGGCGCTGATTGCAGCCGCCTTTAAATGATCTCTCTGCTCGTGGCTTCGCTTCGGCGTTGAGGTTCAAGTCGTTCGTTGCCTGGCTGCAAAGCACAGGTTACCGGTCAGTTAGTTAGTTAGTACAGGTACGGGTACTACCCCTTACACTATATGCGCCGCTCACAAATGAAATGACTCAATCCCGATCCGGTCGTAAGAGCAAGATACCGGTGCTGCCGAAGTTGCTGCAACGACTGGTTCCTGTGTAGATCGAGAGATCGAGGAGAGGTCTGCGGACTCAGCAGCAGCGTGGACTAAGAATTTGCGGAGGCGCGTTCAACCGAAGGGATACACAAAGGGCAGGCGAAGTTAACTGCTGCAGGGCACACCGGGTTTGTACAGGTTCGCGAAATTATCAACCGCACTAGCAGAGCAGAGACGCACACACAATACAACACCAGCAACAACGTAAGCCCTCTGCCGCACCAAAAGGAAAGAACGCGAGGCAAACGGAAAGAATGGCCAAGATTTGCTCGCCTTTTTTTCGGGCCCCTTGATTATTAAGTTCTCTGTTGTTTGTTTTCCAACCTTTTTTTCGGGTTTTTACGGATCTTCGGGTCTCAAAATCTTAGCGGTGAATTCGCGATGTGTTCTGCTGACTGAATCGGAGATCGGACGATTGTGAACTAAAGGTTGGGAGCGGATATGTTGGCTGTTATATTTGAAGGTATAGGAATCCGTCTGCGCAAACTGGGAAGATCTCGTCGGGGTGGATCGAAAGCTCTCATATACAAGGTACGACGATGACGACGGACGAGGGCGATCCATAAGAAGAAGCGTACCTACCTACCACACTAATGAGCCACATTTTTCTCGATTGCTCGCGCATTTGAACTGCGTTAATGACTCTGGGCGGATTTGAGCGAATCAGGTCTTCAATTAGGTAGTTAACGTTATATTTTATTGAAAAAAAAAAATCAGATTCGTTTCAAGAATCTAAACATTTTTCGTGGAAAAAGTTATTTTATGCGAAAATTATTTCGGAAATAACAACCGAATCAAACTCGCAAAATGCACATTAAAACAAACAAATAATTATGAATGTATATGCAGGTTGTCAAACAGATTCCATAAAATTGTACATTTAAATTCCCTTTCTTGACGTGATCATCAAGGCAGATAATTCCTGACTTTTCATATTGAAAAACTTGACGAATGATGCAATTTTTTCTAAATACCTTAGGTAATCAATTGAGAAACTTACACTTTTAAATTTTCAGAAAGACATCATTCTTTTTGTGTCTAGTAGTAGGTACAGATCCCATTTTTGAAGCGCAATGAACGATTAGCAAACGATTAAAGAAATTGTAAAATACATTGCCTGAATCATGAATTCCGAAATTATTGAACTTTGAATATTTTGGACCGCTTTGGGAAGTGGCTATGCTATTTTCTGGAATAAAAAAGCATATGCTACAATTTTCGACTGCTTTATCCGTTCATAACGAAGATCAAGGCTTTTTTTATCGAAAAATATCGTCGTTTGTTGCAACGTAACAAGATTTAAGCCTGAAAACACGTTTCTTTAATCATTACTCTGGCCAGTATTTTGGACCACCATGTTCCTATTTTGGACCACCCTTAAACTAAATAAGTATTTTTTTCTTAATTTTGCTATATTTCGACAGCGATTGATGCGTAATTATGCGAATTATTCAGATAATTTTGTCTTTTATTATTGTTATAGACTATAGTCAAATTTTTTTTGTTCGAAAAGAATAGAATAAAAACAGTAAAATTCCTGTTATATAGTGTGTTCCAAATGTTATGAAAATTCTGACAGCACACTGAAATCTCGACGAAATTTGTACTGCAGTGTTCAATACTGGCCAGTTGGATTATCTTTAGGCTCAATTTACAGAACGCAAATCTCCTTCAGGCGACCCAATGATAAGTTGAGAAAGTCTGACATCATGAACATCTCGACATCAATTGATGCATTTTGACTTCCAAGACCTTTGTGGATTTGGTTTGGCTTCAGTTCTGTAGATAGATTCAAAAAGATAAAAATGTGCGAGATTTATGCTATCTTTTTAGCTATCTAAAAGCCAGATTTTTTTTCACAAAAATCAGTTTTAATTTTGATACCAACTTTGTTCTAGGATAAAATTTATCGTTGGAGTAATTTTCCAACGGTTTTTTTTTAAAATTGCATAACCACATGGGCTGGAAAACTAGATTTTTAGTACTTTATCGCTTGTAAAATTTACACATTTCAACCACAAAGAACCAGAGAACGGGCCCCGAACAAATATGTGTCGAATCCGTGTGTAAGAATTTGAATGGTCGGCCATTTTAAAACCGTTAAAATTGGCCTAAAAACAGCACCATCTAGTGGCTCTTAGCTAAGTGACTCAGCTGTTGTTGTCGATTTTTTTTGTCAACAGTTAATATCACTCAGAACATAAATAACCCAAAATTTACTTCCAGGTCGCACCAAAACAGAGTTCAGCTAGTTCCCTTTTTTTTGGGGTGTAGAAAAAGCAACATAATGAAATTTACAGCAGGAACTATATGCTCTTTTAACGAAATCTTTTTCTTTTGGCAATGTTGCCTCATTTGGTACTCGTTTTGTATTGAGCCACTGATTTTGTTTGAGATAAAGCAAACATTATTTAGTTGTTTGAAGAGAAAGTTCATATAAGATTTTAATTATGTGTCTGTTTTAATATGAATTATAATTTCAAAAAATAGTTCAGTCAACATTTGCCGCAGGATTTCTGTATGATAAGCTCTACTTTTTGTTTAGGATCAGATTTTTTTTAATCAAATTTCACTCATAATGAAGCATTTCAAATCTAATTAATCGAAAGTATCACCACCCATCTTCGTTCGAACATTGCGAAATTCTAGCATGTAAACATCGCGTCATTTCTGCCAGGATAGGACTTCAGTACCTACTTCCGAAAATATTCGAAAATTGGAATAGCTTCTTAATATCGAATTTGGCCTCTTAGACAGAGCAAAGTTATTGCATGGAGGTTACCCGCACACCTGAGAATCCTAAGAATTTAAGGAAATAGCAAAAGGCTTTTAAAAGCAACTCGATGTAAAAATTTTATAAATTCTTCAAATATTCCCCCTTCTATTATACTTATTAACACCATGCGCCAATTTTTCATCAATCCTACCGAGATAACAATTTTGTGAAAAAAAAAAGAATACTGAACGAATTTTTAAATTTGTGTTCATCATCGAAATTTATTCTAAATTATAAAAAAAAAGTCTTGAAGTAGAGAATTTCATGTCGACAAAAACAAACACAGGCCAAAAAATGAAAAACCGTATACAATTATTTCAATACCCGATTGAGTGACTGAAAATATATTTGGCTTTGAGCGGATTTTTCATTCGTTGAAGGTACTATCGTCTGAGCGTGTAGAAAAAATGGAAAAAATAAAAGTACTCGTAACGACATCTGGTGGCTCTTAGCTAAGTTGCAAAAATGGCGTCGTTTATTTTGAAATCACGGTTGGTATTTTTACGGTTGGGGCTCCAGCCCGAACTCTGGTTCTCTGTGTTTCATCCACCTTTTCCCAGGATTTGAAACATATATACATAGCTATAATTGAATATTATTTGATAAAATTGTTCTAATATTGAGTGAGGTATTTCAACTGCTACAAAAATTAAACTCGCTGCATATTTGACGATTTGTTGTCGTTTTTTTCCAAACCCGGGTTTTAAATTTCGTTTCTTCTGCCAACCCAAGTTTTTTACTCGAAAATCATTCTTGAATGCACTCAGTTTACTGGCAATCCTAAATGGTTGAAACTTTTATACCAAACTTTCAATAACACTGAGTAACAAAAAAAGATTTTTTGAAAATAGTCCAGGGTTTTCCAACTGAATTAGACTAATATTGACGCCCTGAGTCCGAAAGCGACCATGGTTTTGTTTAATCAGGTCAGGATATTAGAATACTCAAATATCTCAAAAAGTTGACCTGATACAGCATAATCAATGTGATATTCTAACTCAGGACACAAAAATTAGTCTAAATCAGCTGAGAAACCCCAGACTATTTTTTGGCTGTCACCCAGTGTAATTTTCCATGAAGCATAAAAAACAATATTCATATGACTTAATAAAAAATTGGTGCAAGTCCAAGTTTTCATGTTTTGAGGCTTCTTTAAGCTCTAGCTTTTAACAACTGCTTATCAAACAGTTGCCATTGATGTAGATTGTAAGATCAACGTGATTCAAAGCATAGTGCACAAAAAGTAAGTTAAAACTTTGATTGGATTGGTTTTATGCCGATTAAAATGAACCTCGTCTAATGGCGAGTTTGGGCTTTGGCGAGTTGATTAAATAAAATCATGCTTAAATTCCAAATTTTATTCATAATGAGTGATTGAAATAGTGTGCATAATTCTTTCATATCATTGTACAACGTTTTATTACGTTCATGAACATTTAACAACAAGTTTAATACTCATGTTATGTTGAGTGGTCCAAACTATGTCCCTAAGGAATGAAGTAGGACCTATTTTCGGCATGGATCAAATTGCTATTAAAACCAGCTATTTTGCTTTTTCGAGCTTGCAAAATAGTTTTATCATTATATTATATTTATCATAGCTGTGAACATGTTTGTATTTGTTAAATTCATCACAGCTTTGCCGCAAACCTCTTGTAAGATGACTCCAATAATGGCAATCTTGAAATGACCCTGATTCGGTCCAACCGTGAAAAATCAAAACTTTATTTTGAATTTTCTCTTCGTTAACAGCTTACTTAAATAAAACTTAGATGTGATTAGAATCATAAGAAGTAGCTTTAACTTTATTTGTTCAAAATTTGTAAGTATAACATGATTTATGAGAGAAATATTGGCAAAAAGCTACAAGGTGGTCCAAAATATGTACCCGGTCCAAAATAAGTCCGTTACCCTATTTAGGTTATGTAACTGTTGAAACAGTTGTATGAGAACATTTTTCTGCAAACAGTATTCAAACAGTAACGGTTTAGGAAACGCTATTTTTAAAAATATGCAACATATCAAATTATAATGGTTATTGCTGCAATTGGAAGCGATAAAACGATTCTATAAAACGTGCTCGGTTATTTCGCTTACGATAATCAAGAACTACGTTACGCTTTAAATAAATCGTAATTTTCAATGATCGGCCAATGCTAGTGGTCTTCATTCTGAATATATCATCTGAAACTTGTTGAGGCTTAGCTTAGAATGAGCATTTTCGCTTGTGATGAATTTCATTTTCTCCGTCTTTGCTGAGGAGAAGCCGGTGGCTGCAGTCTTCTAGAAATTGTCAAGGGCAGTTTATCCGGAAAGAATCTTGTTAGGCGTCGTACACAAATTACGTAACGCATGTAGGGGGGAGAGGGGGGTTGAGTCTGCGTTACTTACTGTTACATAGGGGGGAGGGGGGTACTTGGTTCAGTTACGTAACAAATTAATGGAAAAAAACATAAAGAAAAGAATTGTAATTTTCTTTTTTTTGGCGAGCAAATCTACGCACCCCTTGTTCGAAAGCGTCAATGGTGGTTAAGTATTTTGTAAATAAAGTTTGATTCAGAAAAATCGCACTGCGCGAATGAAACGAAGTAAGCTTTGCTGTTAAATTTATTTTACTGTCACGTCATCGACTGCAGCTCATTCAGTCAGTGTTTATGTGCAGTGTAATTCAAATCAAATAAATTTTTGTGTACTTTTTCTTTTAATTTCAAAATTGAATATGGTTGGGGGGGGGGGTACTTAAGCGTTACGTAACTATAGAAGGGGGGTCATATCAAACGTTACTTATTGTTACATAGGGGGGAGAGGGGGTCTAAATTCTAGATTTTTTGCGTTACGTAATTTGTGTACGACGCCTTAACTTTGGATAGGATGACGTAAATATAGATTAACTTTTTTTTTTTTTTTTCTTTTTAACGAATAGTCACCGTTGATTATTATTTTTATGAAAGTTTAATAGAATAACTTCGCATTGAGAGACAGAGATGGATAAATAAAACAAATATGGGAGAGTGGGGAATCATGGGCCACTTTTTTTCGTTGTTCCATAACTTCTTTATTATAAAAGATAAAATGAAAATAAAAAATGGGTTGGTTTTCTACATTTTCAAGGTATCATAAGGTTTTTTTTTAATTTTTAATAAGTTGTTTTTCACAAATTCTGACTATTTGAAAAAAACTAATATTTTTTGGATTTTGAAAAATGGTGGGGAATCGTGGGCCACCAAATCCAAATTGACCAAATAACATGCAAAGTTTATGAGTTGACCCAAAACTGTGATTTCCTAATTCATTTCGTTATTTTAAAGCAATTTCAGATGATGAAATAAAAAAAGAGAGCTGTGTATGATCGAATAGATTCCAAAACCTGGCTCGCGAACGTTTTTTCATAACTCTTCATTTGGCATTAGAAAACTTTACAGATAGGGAAAAAGTATTTTAAGTTCAGAATGTGTATAAAAACATAAAAATATAGGTGATTCAAGATGTGTGGCCCACGATTCCTTACAAGCTATGATTTGCAAATTGGTTGCGTTTGTGTGACTTATTGATGTTTCATCAAAAATTCCTTTTCCACGTGAAAGATCATGACAAAACTAAGATCATAGGCGTATGAGCATATTTTTGTTATGCACTTTAGGTTCCCCATCGCTGAAATTAGCGGGTGTTTTTTTAATTATGTAAGTAATTTTTTCTAACTTTTTTTAGCTTGATAAATAAAAGAAGCATATGATGCGTATTTCAGTCAACAACATATAGGAATATATGCTCACGCAAAGCGACGACGATGACAGTTGGTTTGAGATTTTTATCTCAACACACATCTGAGATATTAAAAGTGGCCCACGTTTCCCCATGGCCCGCGATACCCCACTCTCCCCTACTTTATTCGGCGTACTTGTAAATTAATTGTCTAATACATTTATTCTTATCGTATCACAAAAAACGTTTATTCACAGTGTGCGTTTATTCGAACCCTAAGAATTGAGCGAATAATAATGAGGACTGGACTGATTTGCGGTTGTTTTGAAATTTGAATGCAGATGCAACAAAGTTGTTTTTATTTTTCAGATGAATTTGGTTGTGTTATTTAATATCAATTTGATAGCCCGTTTTTCTCAATTTTAAGTGATAATCCTTTTTAAAAACAGGTTATGCTATCTCAAAAAGAAGTAAAAAAGTTTATGCGTGTATTCGTTTTTCTCGATTGTCAAATCATCTGTCACTTAGTTTTATCATGCATACATTCACTACTCCAATAAAACAGTTTTTTAACTTGGCTTGAACGCTAGTTTTAAAAGCGCATTGAGCGCATTTTTGAAACTGGTATCAAAGCTCTAATAAAAACAAGAAAGTATGTGTTTTATTGAAACTTTAGCAATACTTTCAACACTTTTTTACAACACTCTTAAGATAGTGTTTTATTCAAGTTTTAGCAAAACTTTCAGGGCTCTTTTAAAACACACGATAAATGAAGCATTACTTTTATTACAATAAAACCGTTTAAAAAATTGGATGTCATGGAAAAGTCTTCATAAAACAATATTAAAACTCAAAAAACTGTTACTTGGGATGTTCAAAATTTAAAAGTTCATAAAATCGTAAATATTACCTTTTATGACGAACTGCCTTAATATCACCCATAATTTAAAAAATACGGTTCTGCACATAAATTCGATTGTATACCAAAAGCCCGAAAACATTTAACCAGAATGATTATCCCCCAGAATGACAAATACCCGAAATAAAACCCAAAAATGAACAATTTCTCAGAATTTTTTTTTCCCAGAATGCACAATTTCCTAGAATTTTTTCCCTAAAATAGATCATATCCGATAATTTTTTTTCCAAAAAATTGAACATTTCATAGAGTGCTCAAAACCAAGATTCTTTCCTGTAATTTGGTTTACCCGTCTAGTTTAGGTTGTTCTCCAATTCCCCGAAAATGTTTTCCCAGAATGAGAAATACCCAGATTTTCTATCATCAGAAAAACACTTTCCCAGATTTATTTTCCCCAGATGAATCATTCCCCTAGGAAATTTTTCGCCAGAATGAACCATTTTCCAGAAAAATTTTCACCAGAATGAACCGTTTCCTAGAAAAATTTTCGCATGAATTGCCATTTCCCAGAAAGTTGATTATATTTATGCAAACTGAAATTTGAAAATTTCAAGAAGGCTAGGGGTGATCACTTAGCCCCTGTCCTCCACGTTACATCGTGAAGGACAATTTGTTTTTCAAGTTCGAACGCGCAGCGTGAAGAGTTGGCTTCTGTAATAATTTTGAAAAGACTTACTGATTAGTATAAAATCAAAGTGCACAAACCGGTAACAAAATACAATACTGGTTCAAACATGAATCAAGTGGGAAATTTTTAAACAATTGTAAGTGAAAAGTAAATAAGGTAAAAAGTACTGGACAAACTTTGAAAAAATATATTTATTCTGGTGATTGAAATTCTGGGGATTTTTCATTCTGAGTAAACGTTTCGGAGAAAAAGAGTACATCCCATTAATTCAATAAGGAATTCGAGATAAGTCAAATCTGGCTCAGATATCCAGATAATGTTATCCGAAACCCGAAATGCTTGAAAGTTTTTCTTAACAAACATATTTTTTAAATAAATTTGCAAACAAAAGACATTTCGAAAGCCACGGTCATTGGTGTGATCCGGTAGAACAATCCCAAGCAACCAAAAATCCCATATCTACTTGAACGCGTGCCTCCACAGTCCGAATTTTGCCGAACTAACGTTTCAAAGGGAATTGATATTAAGGCGCCAGCACTAAATTTTACTTCGGAAGTCCGGACTTCCGACTTCCGGAAAACTTCCGACAAAGAAAAGTGAAGTACTAGATTGTCAGAAGTTTGTGTTTTGCTGCCAGTTTTTATTAAAATTCACAATACTAAATCTTCTCAAAACGGTGCATGAAAGTTATAAAATGATCCTCAAATAGTTTTTTGTGACATGTATTAAAGATACCAAATGTGTCTTAAATAGCCTCCAATAGACATGCATGAAACTACAAAATGGTCCTCAAGTAGCCTTTTTTATGACATGTTGACTGTATCCGCCATTTCTTGAATGTTAACGAACATGGTAAAAGGGCATATCTATATGTACCTATCTATATAGAAAGATGAAAAAAGTTTCAATATTTTTGGATGACCCCTTTTAAAGGGGGTCTTCCGTACAACACAAATATTGTTTTAGACAAGTTGACGCTATTGTACATCGGATTGAGATGAAAATTTACACAAAGAAGCTTTTTAGGACGGGAAATCGATCTCAGATATTTAATTTTTGTTTAGAAGTCGGCAAAAGGGGGTGTCCATGTTTACTGTTCAGAGTTTTTGAAATGAAAATTGGCACACAGGGATTTCTTAGAACAAGAATTGATTTCAAGTGTCCAATTTTGTTCAAGGGATCGAAAAAAGGGGTCGTTTATATTACCTATTCCGTGTTTTGCTATATTGACCTTTTTAGGCATTGGATCGAGACGAAAATTGAACACGAAAGTTTTAAAGGACAAAAAAATCGATTTTTTATTTTAAACTTTGTATTATACAACCATAAATGACATGAAAATGACATGACACATGAACTGGTAAATGGTTTTGCAATAATTAATTTATTATACAAATGTCTATATGCCAATTCACACATGAATGGGAAAACGGACAATCGATTCCCGGATTCAAATTTTGAATCAAACGACAGAAAAAGGGGTCGTCCATATTAGTTTAAAAATGATTTTTGCAAATATTGTTTTGCTATTCATCGAATCGAGATGAAATTGCATGCACGGATAATCTATTCCTGATTTCAAATTTTGTATCAGTCGGCAGAAAAAGTGGTCGTTTACTTTTTTATGTTTTTGCTATAATTTCGGAAGACAGGATAATTACAGGTGTTGCGTCACGACGTTGTGGTTCCGAAAATCCAGTTCCGGAAGCAGGAGGGCCGCACAGTGCTCCAATTCTCAAAAAAGCTGGCAAAAAGTCTGTTTTCAACATTTTTTGCTCTGAAACCTTTAAAATAATCATAATTTCACAAAAAAAAACATAATATTCTCATATATTTTTTTAAATTTCTTTTTTTTTATTATTATTGTAAGAGCTAAAAAAAATAGCTCAGTAAAGCAATTCTTGTATTCAAATTTTCCAACAGATTGCTGCAAAACCATCCTTAAAAGGTTCATTGAATCTAAAATTATCCCAAAATTACAATACATATGAAATTAAATCAAAACAGATTGACACGACAACGCTCTGGCGTCTATCATTTTATTTTTATTTTTCATTTATTAATGTGTCAATAAAGAAATTTCATGATAGATGAGAATTATTTATCAACTTCGCCACTACTGATCAAAATTTTGAAATTAAGGCATGCAAGTTTTTTTTTCTTTTTTAATAATCATTTATTTTATCCATAGTTGTTTTAACACAAAACACTTAATTTACATTTTCAACGAGAAAAACAAACTTTTTGGTTAATATTTTCTTAACTTCTTAATTTTTAACTTTATTTCAAATTTCATATTTTTTGAACAATACCATAAAAGTTACTAACTACTTTTCTAGTATCAGTTGGTTCTCATGAATTTTGAACAGCAAACAAGGTTCTATAATTTGATCAATAATCAGAAGAATATTTGAAATATAAATTGTGTTTTGGGAGTTATTCCTAATTCAAGAACTAACAAAGAAATGCATACTGATAGTGCTTCAAAATATGAAAAGGATGTTTTATGAATGGATTTTTGAGAAAAATCAACCTAGAGATCTAATCAAATATTAATTTAGTTCGTGATCCGGGAGGTTATTGGCTTAGAAGTCCAATTTGAAGAAAAAAGTGGTTCCACTGTTTGACGTCGTTCTCCAAAAATGGCAAAAAAGGCAGCCCAATTTGCAATATTTTGTGGTTCAGAAATTTGGGAATCTATCAAACGTAAAATTAGAGTGGAGTTATGTGGAGTTTTTTTTAAATCTCTAGTTGAAATTATAATATTCGAAATATTTATCGTTTTTTGCAACTAGATTCCATATAAAAAAATTTAACTTTATTCCAGAACACAAATTTTTGTTAGATAAGGTGTAAAATATACCCAACAAAAATTAAAAAAATAACTACAAAGCAAATCTACGCGAAGTTTTCAAAAAATATTCCAACTTTTCTTAGCATTTCTTTGAGAACTTCTATACGGGTAAACTTATAACTATCGTTTTCATGATTTCATGTAGCCTGAAAATGGCGGAACACGATGAAATATTTGGATAGATAATTATGAGCGCTTCAAAAATTGACTTTCTGCCAGCTTTTCTGGGTTTTGGACCACTGTGAGCCGTCTATGTTAAAGCGTATCGACAGGGTGCCAAAACCGTCGGTGCCAGCGGGCTAGGTCGATGCAGGTGTCTTCCTTTTTTGGCTTTTAATCGGCCTGCCCACGAGAGTGCCCCGTATCTGGACAAGCCGAGAAGGGAAGTCCGAAAAGCGGTTTCCGGGCGAATTCCTTGGAACTTCACGAACAATAGATGAAGACTACGACTTCACACACGGACGCCTGTTATAGAAGAGACTTGAAAAACGGAAGCAAGCTTCCTTTTCGGCTTTTATCGTTTCATTTTCCAAATTTTCCTCCTTTTCCTTCAATATCAATTAACAGCAGCTTGCAGAAATGTAGCCTACTGTGGTGCTATTTTGTTGTGAGACTTTACAAAAACATGAACTTTCTAGAATATAACATTTAAATTGACGAGACTCACGATGTTCAGATCCTCTAAAAATTCATCCTTATGGCCATCCTGGCATTCCGTTCCGGAACGCTCCTCCGTGGGAAAAAAACCAAAACCACGTAGGTTTGTTTTGATTTCGTTTTCCCTT
Source organism: Uranotaenia lowii (assembly GCF_029784155.1). NCBI lineage: Eukaryota > Metazoa > Arthropoda > Insecta > Diptera > Culicidae > Uranotaenia > Uranotaenia lowii. The sequence continues at coordinate 104,677,118 of NC_073692.1, forward strand.
TTGTACGGTCAATTCGCAAACTGAAAACAATAGCGTTTTGACAACTAATGATGACAACAATACAAATGTTGTCATCATACACGATTAACTTAGCCAACACAGCATGTGGTTCAGAGTGAATGCAAACTGAATTTCTCACCGATTTGGCAGCACTGAAAAAGCTTCTGTAATCTTTCAACACTGCCAATAACGTAAACATTTGCATGACTTCTTGTTGATGTGCAGCTGTGTCGCAGATTGTGAAGCTGATTTTCGTTTTTTGAATATTATGTGAATGTTGTGTAAATTGTTAAAATAAAAATGAAGTGCTTCTTTCCGTTTGGCTCCTATGAATTTTCTCTGCATTCTTGATTAATTTTAATTAAAAAATAGAAAGTCACAGTCACACAGATTACAATACTTCCCACGAATTTGAAATGGTAAAAATGGTTACACGGAAAAAAATTGAGTGGTCATCCCAAAGACGCTGTCATGATAATTTTACCATTTCAGCGCTATAGTATTTTCAACCACGAAAAGTTTAACATCGATTTTGTGAAAGTGCGCATGAAACAATATTGAAATTACTATGTACCTGGTAATTTTCGATAACTCTCAATGTTTGTTGTCTAAAATACTATGATCATGATAATTTCATCATAATTTCTATCACAACTACCGTCCGCATAGTAATTTTGACATTGTGGCACCAATTCATATCAACAAAATACTACGCACATCGTACTTTTGAGAACAAAACATATTTGACTCAAAAACATAAGTGCGTATGATAATTTTACTATGGTAAACATTCTTGTTGTTTACACTAATTCAGGATCATTAATCATCAAACCCGTTTGTAAAAAAACTAATTTTGAGCTGCTTTATAGTTACACTAGCTGATCCCGTACGAACTTCGTTTCGCTTTAAATCTTTGGTACGTCAAAATGAGTTAAGAAAATGAATTCGAAACATTCTTTTGAAAATTTTGGGGAAAAAATTCAACAGTGTTTAAAGTCGCTACTATTACTATTACTTTAAATTCAAATTATACAGTTGATTGGCTTTTTATTAAAATTTATGTGAAAGTGTTTTCTTCTCGATCGGTTGCAAAATCTAGACATTATGGCAGAAACATGTACTATTTGTTTATGTGCACGACTCTTTTGCTTGACCTTCACACTTAAATTGGTATCAATTAACTGCCTCCAACAAAATTATTGCACAAAACACTGAACATTCAATGAAACCCTCTTTTTTTGTCTCATGGCCCGAAATTCGAAAATTGAAACCAATTTTACGTTCCTCAAAACTCCCTTGTGCCATTTTTTCTTTTCAAATTATATGTAAAATAACGTTAGGAACTTGAAAACAGTGAACAGTGAATATAGACGCCCTTTTCGCCAGTGCACAGTGGTCCAAAATGCGAAAAACGTGATCGTTGCTTATAACTTTTTTAGGTCACATTTTAGCATATTGGTGTCTTCGGAGAAGTTTGTCAGTAAAATCAGCTCTATAATAAAAAACTATTATTTTTCTGATTAATCCCCCTACAAGTGAGATAAAATTTCTAACTTCTCTGTTCTAGGTTTTAGCTCTTTGATGTCTTCGACAAACTTGTTGAAAATCAAATTTTCTACAACTTTGTCTCAGATGCCAAGTTTCTAAAAAAAATATTATTCGAGATATCGGCCAAATACGAAATTTAACCTTTAAAAATCAGTTTTTTAATAATAACTTTTTTCAGTAAATTTTAAGTTTAATAAAATGTTCCACAAAGTTGTTTGTCTTACTAAAATACACTACTTTGTTGAACATTTCAAGTTTGTAAAATGTGATACTGCAGAGCTATGTTAAAAAGATTACCGAAAATAGGGCTTTTTCACGCCTTATTTTACAAACACCGGGCAACATCGGACAGCTCGCTTTAGATGCAAAATAAAGTCGAAGATTTCGTCTACAAGATGCAGGTACAATCGTCAGTATCCACTAGTATCCAAGCGAGATACATCAATTTTACTATTCCATGTTTGCATTAAAAACAACGATTTCTATGAAAGCACCTACAGTGCATTCTACTAGGTACGTGTGTTTTCTTCTAGCTTTTCCCTGCGCGATGTCAGAAGCAAAGGTTTGGAAGCGCATTTGTATTATTAGTACAGGTTATTGTTTGTTCAATTAAAATAGATATCCTCTACAAGCTGGAGATGCTAATAATAAAAATGCGCTTCCAAACCTTTGCTTCTGACATCGCGCAGGGAAAAGCTAGAAGAAAACACACGTACCTAGTAGAATGCACTGTAGGTGCTTTCATAGAAATCGTTGTTTTTAATGCAAACATGGAATAGTAAAATTGATGTATCTCGCTTGGATACTGGTGGATACTGACGATTGTACCTGCATCTTGTAGACGAAATCTTCGACTTTATTTTGCATCTAAAGCGGGCTGCCCGATGTTGCCCGGTGTTTGTAAAATAAGGCGTGAAAAAGCCCTATTTTCGGTAATCTTTTTAACATAGCTCTGCAGTATCACATTTTACAAACTTGAAATGTTCAACAAAGTAGTGTATTTTAGTAAGACAAACAACTTTGTGGAACATTTTATTAAACTTAAAATTTACTGAAAAAAGTTATTATTAAAAAACTGATTTTTAAAGGTTAAATTTCGTATTTGGCCGATATCTCGAATAATATTTTTTTTAGAAACTTGGCATCTGAGACAAAGTTGTAGAAAATTTGATTTTCAACAAGTTTGTCGAAGACATCAAAGAGCTAAAACCTAGAACAGAGAAGTTAGAAATTTTATCTCACTTGTAGGGGGATTAATCAGAAAAATAATAGTTTTTTATTATAGAGCTGATTTTACTGACAAACTTCTCCGAAGACACCAATATGCTAAAATGTGACCTAAAAAAGTTATAAGCAACGATCACGTTTTTCGCATTTTGGACCACTGTGCAGTGGTCGGAAAATCGCTCAAGAAAAGCAATCAGGAATGGTTTCTAGCTAGAATGATGCTACCTCCGAGTGCTGTGATACGCACGTGGTAAAAGTACCCATTGAATATATGTCGAAAATCAACACTAACTTGATACAAGAAGATATACCATGCCCCACCGGAGGCTACCGTTGCTATTCGTCACGTGGCTAATCGACGGTGATCGACATACTTGGTGATACATTTTGAACGTCGCTCCCTCAATCATTCCCGAACGTCTATCCACGCATCATTGTTGATAATGCTCGTTATTGATAGACGATCATTAATGTTTCAAAAGGAAAAATCTGAATAAATACCAGGACCACATGTTCAAAAAAGCTGTAGCACATGCTGGATAGTTCATTGCGGTTACCTAGTCATGATTTTGTCCTTCTAGGCAAAACGAAAAATAAAAAATCATCTGATAGCCTACATAGATCGCTCAGAACTGATACATATCAGTTATGATCCTAAAGGTTGAAAGTCGTTAGGGGAAGGAAATCAGCATCGAGACGTTCGTTGCTGATAGTCTGCGTCCTTTTTTACCTCATCATGTATCGCAAAAGTGTTTCAAATACAGAAGCGTCGTTGTCATGCATGATTATTTGTATGATTTGGTTGAAGAAGGAAAATTTGACTGCTTTGATTTTTTGGCTCTGAATGTAGTCAAGCATGGCTCAGTGAAAATGATTGATTTTCGGAAGCATGCTTTTCGCCGACCCTTGACACGGAACATGCCTAGAGTCCACCTAGAGTCAATTGCTCATAGTTTATAACCCTCATCTGAACATTTTTATCTCAATCCGATGCATGATCACGACAATATCACGAAAACAGTGAGCAACTAACATGGACGGTCTTTTTTTTGACCAGGATTCAAAACTTGACACCTGAAATCAATTATCTTTTCTGTTAAATTCCCATGTGTCAATTTTCATTACAATTCATTACAAAAACAGTGAACAGATAAGAACCCCTTTTGCCGACCCCTGAGTCAAGATTTGAAACCTGAAAGCAAAAGATCGTCCCTAAAAACTCCTATGTGGCAATTTTCATCTCAATCCAATGTAAAATAACGTCAATATCGCAAAAACATTAAAGTTGGGTATGGACGACTCCTTCAGCCGACTTCTGATCCGCAATTCGAAACTTGAAATCGATTGCTCGTCCCTCAAAACCCTCATGTGCAAATTTTCATCTCAATCCGACGAAAAATAACGTCAATATTGCTAAATCAATATTTGTCTTGTATAGACGACCCCCTTCAGAAGGGGTCGTCCAAAAATCTAAAAACATTTTTCATCCTTCCTGGTCCTAATGAGCATCCATGCCAAATTTCAGATCTCTAGCTCTTAAGGCGGCTGAGTCTATAGAGGACAAACAAACAAACAAACAAACAAACATACAGATAATTGCTTTTTATATATATAGATAACTTTGAAAATCATTCCAGAGCAACGGGAGAACACACTAACATTGACCGACGTGTGTCGGAAGTGTGAATTTTCATGTTTCAAATAATGTCATAATGCATGCATGCAAATAAACAAACAAACATACATAGTAATTTTACTATTTAAATCAAGCTCCTCGCTCCTCCTAATCTTTATCATAATACATACTAGTTTCATCATGAAACATATTAATTTTACTAGGGACGAAGTAAAACAATGCATCATTTCATTGACAATTTTACTAAAACGCAGTCGAATTTACTATGCGCAGCCAAATTGAGCACATGGTAAAATAGCTATGCGTAAGGTATTATAAACAACAAAACATATTTGACTCAAAAATATGGTCGCCTGTTGTTCGTTTAAACCACGGATTTAGTAATTTTACTATGCTTTTTTTTGTGTGTATGCTCGATTGGAACTCCAGCAATGTTGGCAGTTTATTCTGAGAGGATATATCAGAATCCGATAGAATATAAGAACTGATTCTGAGTTTGGGAATCAGTTAGTTTTAATCGACAAGATGATGATCGCTATGGTATTTTGTAATTGTATATGGATTTGACGAAAGAAATCAATAAAGATTAAATAAATTCCAACACAATCCTGCGTTGATTACTCATATTTCAACATAAGAGCAAGTTCACTGGTGTTGGGAAAAAGTGGTAGAAATTTTGTCACTTTTAGTACATTTTGAAAATTTTGCCATGCAAAAACATTTTCAAGATCTGTGGCCTTCAAGTTTTTTAACAACACGTGTTATAGTTTCGCATGCTGTGATGCAAAAATAGCAATATTTCTATCAAATTCGGCTGAAATAGAAACAGTGCTGTAAAAAAAAATACAACACCCACAGATCTTGAAAACATTTTTGCATGGTAAAATTTTCAAAATGTAAAAATTTCTACCACTTTTTCCCAACATCAGTGAACTTGCTCTTAATATTTATAACTCCAACTAAACGTTTCAAAACAAGGTTGGTCTTAAGCTCAGGGATTGAACAAATTCATCATTTTGTGGTTTATGTAATGACTGATGCCGGGCGTTATTGTTAATTTTCCTGTTTGGACAACAGTTAATTTAATGTAACGTAAATATAAAACTATTTCACAGAACTTTGCAACGGTTGCTTTGATCCAGCAGAATTGTTCAACCAAGTAGGCTCACATCACTTTTAATCATTTTGATTTATGGGTCTTATGGAAGTTTTTAAAAAATGAAGTTCTTGTTTTTTTTTTTTTAAATTTTGTGCACCAGCTTATTTAAAATGAAACCATGATTTAGAGAAACAAAATATCCCTTTGAATGATATTTTGTTTACGTTTAAATAAAATATCTAAGATTTTCGTTATCATGTTTGTTGAAAATAATTTTTTAAATCAGTGAATCGTGTTTATAGGCTTTCACTCGAAAAAAAGCGACAGCCTTTGGTGACAATGTTTTACGGTATTGGAAAACAAAACCACTCATCCTTTGTTGGTAACCGATGATATCATATCTTCACAAGGAAAATTTTAATTACGAATAGAAAATCTTTCTCTCTGTATGACCAATTGTCTTCATTTAATTCTCAACTTTGTTCACTCGAGCTAAAGTGTGCTTGAACGTCCAAACCTAGCATCTTCGCCAGCATCTTTCAGCCACAGTCAGCTGAGGGAAGCAATATCGAGTCAGTTTGTGCAATGGTGTGCTTTTCTTTGTTGTGAATCCGGCATTATTGCTTCCCCGCCCGTCTACTTCCATATAGGGGAACTGCGTGTGAAATGCGCCTTTATCAGTATTTCACTGAACGAAAATTTTTCAACATTTCTGAAAACAATCGTCTGTTTTATTCACACTGTTATGGGTTTTTGAACATTTGTGTACCTACCTTTAATGTTTTTTTTTTATATTTCGAAGATTGTACGAAAAATGAAAACAATATTTTTAATACGTTCCACTTGCAACTTTTAAAACTCTTTTTTTGAGAAATTACGCACTCTATATGAAGGCATAAAAATTTAACTGTTTTTTGTTCTAAATATGAACAAGAGTTTTACCCAGCTAACATGAAATCGTGAAGTTGAAAAATAGCAGTTGAATCGGATAGCAATTTAGTCCATTCGTAAATATATCTCCGGACTTGTGATATAGCTCAGTTGGCAAGTCTGTTGTCTCCTGAGCCGATGTCCGTGAGTTTGAGCCCAAGTGTAAACATCGAACACAGTTGTATTAAAGATAAGATTTTCAATAACGATCCGCTAACTTCAACGTTGATAAAGTCGCGTATGCCATAAAGATGGTAAAACGACTAAAATCGAAACAAAAAAAATGTAAATACGTCTCCAAAAAGTTTAGAATATGTTAATTCGATTTTCTTGATTTGAGCTGTCTAAAAGTGAACTGATTTACGATAAATAGGCGGCCTTTCAATTGACACTCTATCCAATCACTCACTCTCTTCCTTTGACCGGTTCGTAAATAAGAAAATCTCATGTATAGGGCTATTGCGTGGATCATATTAAATGATGAGTTGGCATCGTGGTAAAATAACGAACATCGAACTCCGAGAACTGGAGGTTAAATCTCGGTCGAGGATATTTTTTTTTCGTTTTGCTCAAATTACTTAAAATCGTTTATTTAGCTTTTTGTGGGGGAATAATTTCGTTGGAATCTTGTCATTTTCTTCCATTTTTGTAGCTATATGCTGTTTTGGTAAGTTTAATACAATATTTTCATCTGGTATACTTGTTTGAATAATTCTGTTGTTCCTGCGATATTCTTTTTTAAATGTTGCTGGGTTAATTTTCACCATCAGAGAACTCAAAATTATTAAATTCAGTTATTATTTAAACGATTTTTACCAACTGTTTCGAGGCAGGGAAACCATAAAAACTCGCTCAAAAAAAAAATCGACGTTTAGTTGCAAAAAAAAAAAAATCATTTCAATTTTAATGGAATAAAATGGGAAAATCTTGAATTTAAAATGGATGTTATTACCTATTCATTGTCTGCCTATCTGGCAGCAAAGCTAAAGTTGACCGGATTGTTTGGATACACACTTATGCGCACTTTGCCCCAAACAAACCGCAAATCATACTTTAGACGGCCTTTCAAAATTTAACGATTCTTATGAGTCTTACTTAATTCAGTGGTCCTGTTTGTGTATTTCTGGTGAAGAACAGGCCTCTTTTAAATTAGGAGTCGGATTTACTGGATTGGCGAATTCTTTGCCGCTGACCGTTGCCTAGAGAAAAAGTGCTTAAGTCTTATAAGCCAGAGGTCATGAGATCGTTTCTCGGTCACTGCATACATAGTACTCTTTCTGTGGGCTGGTGGTGTTAGCATAAGTAAGATGCTAGCCATCAAACCCTTGAAAGATTTACGCTTTAGTGATAAAGTAGAATTTAGACCTCCTCAAAGAAACATGAAGTATCACTGCGATCCTATATGTGAGTGTTCGTTTTTGAAATTTACTAGTAATAAAAGATTTTTCTTAACGTGAGCGTTTTACCCCCAGTTCCCCTAGGTACCTATGGACGCTAATTCTTTCATTTCTCTTATCGGTTTCCCGAGCAGACTTTTTGTTGTTGTTTTTGTTGTTGATCTGCCGCTCTTTGTCTTGTACGGACATGGAGGTGTGCAAAGAATTGCTCGGCCAAGACAGCGAGACGCGCTGTTCTCGAGTTTCCATCCAGGTCACATACATAACATTCGCTCGGCTCGATGATACCGAGCCGGGAAAGTCAATGAAAATGAGAGCCCATAAATAACCATTATATGTGAGGCCTGCCGGCCAGTCGACCAGCCAAAGTGATTTCGATCGGTGCTGCTGAGATATGTTTTGTACCTCTACTCTCTCGATGGCTCTACTTTATTGCATACATAGTTCGAGTACCTCTGGCTGAACAAAACGTCTCATTAAACCAATATTTTTGTCTCAGGTTTATCCGCAGCCCGGAGAAAGGCAACTAAAATGTGCCTTATGATTGATGAGTTTTTGTCCACAACATGGGAAAAAATTTCATGATCGCTGATTGTTTGTACCATTTGCATAGCTTGAACGACTAGTGGCAGTTTGATTTGAAGCCTCTCGTTTGAAGTGTTCAAAAGTTTTTCGGTTCGTCCGTTTCGTTATAAAATATAGCTGATTACAGGAAGGAACTAAAGATAATGATTGTTTATAGAAGACCTAGCGCTGCTTCCGAAAGTTGCGTAACAATTATGATAAATTATGATGGGTCAATATTACATAAACTCTATCTATATATTTCTTGATAAAATCTCACTACTGCAACGGCACGTGCCACGATATAAATAACCACTTCGTGGAACAAACATCGTAGTAAAAGGCAGTGACAAATAGTTTTGGAATTCCATCTACCGACAAATATTTTGTTGAAATGCAAGTGTTGAGAAGTTGAGATTAACTTAATGTAGCTTAATCATATCTTCAATATACAATGCGTGAGAATATTATTCAACATCAAACATGCCTCTGATGAAATATTTGTTGTTGTTTATTAAGGTGTGTTCAGAATGTGTTTTTCAACACGGGGCTTTGCATTAAAAAAAAAACTTTGCATAGATTGAAATTCCTTATCAAGCTGCTGTGGGAAAGCAACGGTGTGTTTACAATTCACGTGATTTCCGTTCCAAGGCAGTATGGTTAGTAGGTATCAATTCACATATCTTAAATAATGCATTCGAACAAAACATATTACACAATATTGCAATAAGGCTTTCCTTAGGATACAAATATACTTAGGCGGCATCCATAAATTACGTAACGCAAAAAATGAACTATTTTGACCCCCTCCCCCCCGTATGTCACAAATCGTAACGCTTCGACGTACCCCCTATGAAAATTACGTAACGCTGATAATTACCCCCCCCCCATCTTCTTATTTTTTTTAAATATTTAAATATTTAAATATTTAAAATAGATTTTTTGACCGTTCTTAAAAACGGAATAAATATCTACCCATATCGCTTCTTAGTACTTATCGATGATAACTCCCTGATATTTTTTTTTGTTTTATTACGAGTTGCTCTGTGCTTGTTAACTGATGATCTACCTTGTTTACTTTATTTTATTTAGGGAGCATAACTTGTTATGCAAAATATACTCCACTCAGTAATATTCGTCGGAATAATCAAAATTGCATTTTTTAAATCAATTGGTAAAAAATAGCAAAATTTCCCTTTTAAGGTTGAATAGAGTTCTTGGGGGTAAATGTACCTTTCCAACGGTTATTTCACGGATATTCAATACTCATTTTAACACGTTCGTCGCCACGTCACCCATATATGGGTGACGGCTCTCTTAAGCAAGGTTGCCGCTCAGTTCTGCCACGCGTTGTAAATCTGAAGCTCTCTCGCTTTACTTTCATGCTCTGAGATTTTTTTTGGGCGACGAACGTGTTAAAAAGTCTATCTCAGAATCTTCAAATTGGAAAGGTTACAAAGCAGTTTCAATCATGTTGAAGCTTGAAAATTTTAAACTAATTTTGGTTTGCATATCATTCGGCACAAATTGCATGACATAAAAATAGCTGCAATTAAACTGAATTTTTTTAGGAAGAAATCGTTACGTAACGATGAGCATACCTCCCCCCCTCCCCTATGTCACAATTCGTAACGCTCGAGCTTACCTCCTCCCCCCCTAGGAGCGTTACGTAATTTATGGATGCCCCCTTAGACAAACCAGCAATATGTTAGTTATGTTTCAGAGTTTCAAACAATTCATTGGTAATTAAATCTGTATATTTAGATAAAAATACACTAGTTTTTTGATTTTATCGCGGTCGAAAGAAATTTCATCGTGAATATGGCGAAACCGTGAATTTGACGAAACTTATTTCAGTCTTGGACACGTTTTGTATCAATAAATTTTGATCTTAATAAGATGTAGTTATCAAAGATTACTAAACCCAAAGGATTGATTTCAGTTCAAATTATTCTTCTCTATAAAATTTTAAAGATTTTTGCTTGAAATAAAACCATGTAGAATATCAATTTGAATCATTTAGTTCTCATAGAAATTTTACAGTCGTTATCTCTTATGTCGATTTTGAAAAAGAGTTCAAAGAAAATGCATCAACAAAGTTTCTTTTGAAAATTTCAAAAATTTAGTCTTCACACCTTTGATTAGCTAAAAAGTTTACCTTTTCGAAAAATATTTTGAAATTTGCTCAACTTAGACTTTCCAAGTTTCGAGAAACAAATTTGCAAAATTATCCATTTAGACAATACTAGAGGCTGTCCAATCAGAATTGAGCACGCCACCCTTTCAAATAAACAAATTAAACAAAGAAATCAGAGACACTTTTCTCTTTTCAAAAACGCTTAAATTAACCCACATCTTTATATGATTCGCATAACAAAAAAAGGTTTACTTTTTTAGAGGGCCAACCAAGCACAAATAACAATATTATTATCAGCGTGACGTTAAATTCTTATGTCGATTATTACAACACAACTGTTTTTGAAATCCAAATGACGATTTTAAGCACTATATAGCTAAAATAAGTAGTTCAATGCCATTTTCATACTATTGAATACCTATATACCATAACATGAACCATAAAATATATCATGAACAAAGACGCTCGCGAATTTGGCGAGTATTGATAAAATCGAACAGTGATAAAATCGAAAACTTCTGTAAATGTTTGTCTGTTCCGATGGTCTCAAAAACTACTGAACCGATCAATGTGTGAAATTGGCTATATGAGAGTTTTCGGGGTCAGAAATGGTTTCTACCTTACATAATTAACGCAAAGTAAGCATAATTTATTAAATATTAATCAATTTCCATCAAAATTCCTACAAAAACAAGTTTATACATAATGAGATGATTGTTTTTTGTAATTTTGATCAAGTTTTGACAAACTCAGATAATTTATTGTTTTAAAATCCCTTCCCGTTGTTGAAAGGGGGGAGGCCTCTATAAAATGTGACAGAACTCGAAAAACTTGTAAACTGTTTTGATCAGTTCAACAGTGAAGTTCAAAACCTAGCATCGGAATTTATTTAGACCCACAATTCAAAGTCTCAAATTAAAATCGTGATATCAAATCGAGAATCAAAGTAACAATCAGAGTAAAGCAGGAATTGCAAAATTTATAAATCAAATCCAGATGTTAATTTCACTATCATATCTTTAAAACAAAAAAAAATCGTGTTCATGTAATATGTTGATTTTTTTAAATTTAATGCGAATTAAAACCATAAATTAAAAATTTTTCATTTATGTATAAAAAAATTTAATGAAAAACATTAAGAAGCTTTTGTCAAAAGTTCTTCTAAATATGACAAAAGTTACCTTCAAAACCAATAATTCAGAATGAAAATAAAATGTTCATGACACAGAATCATAAATCTGAAATAAGATGAGATTGGAAATGTAAAAATAATCATAATTAGTGAATCGCTCAATGAAATTCGCATCCAACTATGAGAGCGTTTTTATGATAATAATATTTGAGAATTGGCGTTAAGAAAATGATATGCTGAATTCAGGGTATTTCTTATAGTAGACGATAATTTATTAAAAAAAGTATATCATAATCAAATGTATGAAATTTTTGAGTAAAGCAGCTGAAAAAGTTTCATTCATTCAATATAAGCTTTTTTCAAAATTGAAAAGGGTGTAGAGTGTATAAATCAACGAAAATATCAAAAATGATCGAAAAACTAATATCAATTTTGCGTTATTCATACTCATACTTATGCGTATAAACCAAGCATTCCAGATTGCCTGGTTTCATTTATTGTATTCCTTACAAAACCCGAAAAAAGTTACAGTTTGATTTTTTTTAAAATTTTTTCTTTACTTGCTTAATTTTTAAAATTTTTGCCAATTTTCATTCAAAAACTGAAAATTTCTGTTTTTTTCTTAAATTTTGACCAATTTAAGAAAAAGTTAATCTATCCTCCGCAAAAGCCATTAATTTTTTTTTAATGTTGAACAAATACTTTCTTATCAGAACATAATACTTGATTCGCTGGAAATTCCTGAAATATTTTCATTATTCAATGCATAAGAGAAAGTGATATTATTTATTGTAGGGTATGCATTCCAGATTCCCCGGGTTCATTCGGAAACGTCCGGGTTTTCAAAGTAAAGTGGACATATGTATGTTTAAAACAAACTTATTAGATTCAATTTTTCTGAGCTTGCTTTATCCGAATTGTCTTTTAAGGAGTTTGAAAGGAGATTTGAACGCTGCTGACGTGTTTCGAGAAGAAAAAATGAGAATTTATGGGGCTTTTAGCCATGTTCTTAGAGATTTTTTTTCCGTATTATTACTGAATTCTGTTTAGGTTTGTCTGAATTTTATGTTGAAAAAATCGAGATCAAATACTCAGATATTGCCAGGTATTGTCAGAATGTGTGCTAATTTATTCAGCCAAAAAATGCGGGAATAATGGTGCAATGCTTACTCTAGAAGGTTCCCCATATATTAGAATGAAACTATTCGAGATATTAATTCAAAGGGACCCCTTACTTGATATGTTAAACATTATAATTCCGATTTTTATTTTCTTTCCTAATTTTCTAAAACATAAAGCAGTATGAAAAAAGTTATGTTAAAATTTAAATTTTCCTCCCCCTTAATACGGCCTTGGATTTATACCGACTTTACGTAACGGTTCTTACGATCGTTAACTTATTAGGTAGGAATCGCGATTCGCATTAACATTGTGAACGATTTGATGTACTATTTCTAATGCGAGTTTATGTTTGCTGGGTAGGAACTTAAATTTTCGGCTGATTTAAATCCTCTAGGAACTCAGACGGGAGCTGATTAAGCTTCTGATTAAGCAATGCACATAAAAGTTTAGAATTGATAAGATGATTGATTGCATAGACAAACAAGTATTCGTAAAATAAATTAACTTATCCTTTCAAAAAGGATTGGATAATGTTTTGGAATCATTTTCCAAAGAAAGCCTCCCACATGAGGCATACATAACGTAATACGTAACGGCACAAATCGAATCACATTCAATTTTTTTAAAATTTGGTCCAAAACGAGTTGTTAAATATGAAGATGATTAGTTGTTTCAGATATCTTTCCTTTTTTTTTAAACTCGAAATGTTGACTTGCAAAAAACAAATTTGTAGCAACAAACACAACTTTTTATGGAAATTTTAAGATCATTTAAAGTTTTCATTGCTCTGAAAAATTTAAACAAGTTGGTCCATTTAAAAAACAGTGGAAAACGAAAAGCTATTCTTTCTCTCCTTAAGGAAAACCTCTGAAATCTCTTTTCCGAACTTATCTGAACTGTTATCATTCTAGAAGTCAACCAAATCTTTGAAAATAAAAAAAAGTCGCAAATCGAATTTCCTTCAAAATAAATATTATTTGATCATTAAAAATTTAAGATTTTTGGGTTGTGATCGATTACTTTTGTGACGTGAATTCACACTAGAATTGATCATTTTTGACTTAAGTACATACCACTTTAATTTGCTGTTCTCTCTGTGGAAATAGGATATCGGTGTCTTCAAATAAGTTTTAGAAATAAACAATTACCCACAATTTGATGTGCGCAACATATCGATTGAACAACAACGAACAAAGTTTTGTCTCTTTAAAGTTGTTACGTGAATTCACTCAGTTGAATCAGAAAAGGGTTGAGGACTGAATTCAAGTCACGAAATTTAAATTTATTCTGAACCATTCTTTAGAGCCTTTAAATTTTATGTACATACACTTTTAGAAGTGGTATTTTGTTATTCCGACCTTTATGATCGTTAGTTTTCAGTATTTTTTTTTTAACTTTTTCTTTATTTAGACTGGCACTTGAATAGCAACATATTGAGGTTTACTTTAAAATTACTTCTGTTTTTCACAGTCTTCAATTGAAGATTCACAAATCTTTTTTTTTATTTTTTTTATCTAAATATTTTTGTTACCTAATTTAAAAATTACGAACTAATAAAAAAATCAACTTAATTATGTTAGATTTGTAAAAATCCGACCATCTGGTGGGTCAAAACAGAGTTTAGAGCACATTTCCTTTATACAATTTTACAATCAAATTTTTTTTTGTGAATTCACTCTTTTGCGCTGTTGAAATTCAGTTGGACTCCAACCGATTTCTATAAACCTTATTGTTTCAGAATCGTCTCATCATTTTCGAAGAATATCTTTATTTTGTTATAAAATGTCAATGTTGTTTCAAAAAATTAAGAAAGTTTTCTTTTTTGTAACGTGAATTCACTCATTTTCGACTATTTTTCGCTTCTTAAAACAATTCCATTGGATACAAACAAATTCTTATTTTTTTAGAAAATATTTTTTTATACGCGAAGGGTTAAAAATCACTTGTGAGCGGTAAACGCGAGGAATGTGTCCTAAAATCTATCAAAAATAGGGTGAATTTTAAACTGCAACGCACTTACACTCATGCAAAACTCGTCACCCAAATTCACCAGCGTTTTCATTGCCTATTTTTGATTTCAATGCTGAAAATTCTAAAAATAATAAATTGAAGAATCAAAACAACAAAAGTAATTAATTCTGAAAATTCTCAGAAGATCAATGATGATTAATGAAATCAAAAATTTATTCCTGTACTGGAAATGCCAAAATATTTTCTTTTGTGAAATGTAAAATGATTTGAAAATATGGCATTATGAAGTTCATTTTACGCTCGAACGATTGATACATTGGAACAATTTTTTTTTTCATAATTTTCCCATGTAAGGAACATTTTAAAGCGATGAAAAAAGATCTTCAAGTTACATTTTGTGAAATTTTTCAAACAAAGTTCAATTACTCAAACAATTATTTTGTTAAAAAATTTTAAACTACAAGCATTGTTATTTTGCTCATTTTGGCACATTTTTCTAGAACATTAGATCTTTGTAAGACATTCCAGTTTCAAGATAAAGTATCCTCATTCTCCCCTATATATTTTTTGGTATTTTTGAATAGGATGAAAATCCCATAAAAAGTTTTCTTGTTTCGCATGAATGTAGTAGTCATACTTATGCATCATTTAGCTCGGGAGCTGGAGTCTTTACACGTTCGTCGCCATGGGACCCACATTCGTGTGACGGGTGTGTTTCCTGGAAGGCACCGTCACATCAAAAACGTGTGACGCTCTCTTAATCAAGTTAGCCGCTCAGTCTAGCCAAACGTTGCAAATCATGGAGTTCTCCCTGTATTCTTTCTCGCTCCGAGAATTTCTTTGAGCCTGGCTAGTAAAACTACCAAAATGAGCGTGGCGACGAACGTGTTAATGTATGTATGTATGTAGATAATCCACCATGGGTGCACGGATTCACCGCAGTTTCGCCAACGTATGCGTTAATTTGCATCCTTTAGATTTTTGGTTCGGCCAATCTTCAATGCAAATTATCACATACCCGACACCATGGCTTCGTGTGAACTGTCATGAAATGATAATGTTTCGTGTAGGTGTATGTCTTACTTGTAGAACGAGCAAACTGTTTCGCAGCCGTATAAAATTCATAACATATTTGGAGTTAAGAATCTACGACAGGTATTCCGCATCCGTGTAGATACCTGCCCAGCTGGCAACTTTTTGTTCGTTCTTATAAAATATATTTAATCAATGAAATATTTGTATGGTAAAATAATCTTACCTTTTTACCTGTCTTACCTCTAGACACTCTCAGCTTACCTGTAGCTGGAACCCACCTTGTTTAATTTCATAACGTGTTCACTTTCCGTTCGATCTAAAACAAACAATTTTTATATTATTACAAATCATCATCCCTCTATTCAACAAAACCAAAAAATGTTAGTAAACTATTGACTTATAATTTGAATGCGTTGAACACTACGAAACTAAAATTATACACATAAATTGTTTCAACTATTTTTCAACACATTATATAACGTATTTTATTTCCTGATTGTTTGTAAACTATCTGATTTATAAACTTTTCATTTTTAGGAGCTTTGCAACTTTTTTTTTGCTAAGTAAAACTGTTGGAACTTTTATTGGATTTTGAGCGAAACTGTATCAACGATAAAGCATTCTTGGCTCTAACCGTGTAATTATTTAATTATTTTTGAATCTATGTGAAAAATATAATCAAGCAATATACACTTATTTATTAAAACACGTACCATATAATATTCAAGTTTTAACTTGAAATAGATTTCAGATTTGAAATATTTTCTGAACACTAGTTCTCTAATGATTATGCTAGCATTGAACTTCTGTCTTGGGGAGAGTAATGCGAAAAAAAAATCTGTAATTAAATTGGATTCTTTTGGGAACATTCTGGTGCAAATCGTTGTTTCTAAAGTCTCTTACGACTTCTACTAATTATGAGAAAAAAATAACGATTTTTGTACTTCATGTAAATAGTTCTTTGAATTTGATAAGATTCTTTTGGATAGTTATATTTGCAATATTTTTAATATTAGTCCTAGAAAATTTAACGGATTTTGAGCTTTTTTCATTAGGCTTTTTGATGAAGCTAACTCATATTAATCGATAATAGAATACCACATTATGAAAAAAAAACTAATGATGTAATAAGAATAAATTCTTATCTTTAAGATGATTCATGAAGATTTTTTTCATAATGACGCATAATGTTCATCAGCAAATAACCCTTCCAAAATAATTTTCAATCTTATGTTTCAAGATGAATATTTCATTTTTCTTCCTTGATTTATTCTTTGGAATTCGTTCTATATGTTGCCATCACTGAATTTTTCCCAGTCTTATTAAATATTTTTAATTGAAGAAGCACGGAGTATTTTTTTTTTACAAAAAACTAATGAATTAAAAATTTTACTTGAGCTTGAGCTTAGATGAACCGTACATTTCAGTAGTTGCTACTCCGTGATTGACAAGACCATTGTCATACACGTACAATGCATTTAGCACCGGTGCAACTTACCGAATTTTATCACGCGTTTAAAACGAGGAGAGCAAGAATGACCTAACGAGCAAAAGCGTTGTAACGCATTATGCAAACGGAGAAAATAAAGAGAAAAAGAAGAATAAAAACGCATCCGATTGCGCCTCGCTTGCCTGATGTACTATAAGACACTTATTTCTAAACACCGACGACTGAACCAACCGATCACGTCAAACACACACACAAATGTAGTCGTCATCAATCATCATCATCACGCGATATATTTGATGATCGCAGTATCCGTGGTGAATAGTGCACACTAGCAAACACCGATTTCTATTGTTCAACCTTAAGTTACAAATAGATGAGTAAGCCAATAAAGTCTTGACCACTGGAAAGATAAGACGTTTTTTCTATCCATCCGAATAGCACGTGCTATATTGGTGACCCCGTATTCTTTTACCGTGAATATTCGGGAATATTCATAGTCTCCGTTCCGTGGCTTATTGAACACGCGGCTTTCGATTAAAATGTTGTATTCGGACGATGACAAACCACCGACGGTTTCCGAAAATGCGAGTGACTCAAACAATAGGGTAGAAGCCATTGTGACACCACGGCTTAACCCTCCATGTATGTCTGAGGCGAACATAGAATCTTATTTCATGTCACTCGAATTTTGGTTTGCGGCCAGCGGAATTGGTTCGGCACACGACACGAGACGGTACAACATCGTCATGGCCCAGGTACCACCCGAAAAATTAAACGATCTTCGCTCCATTATCGAAAGCGTCCCTACTGTCGATAAATACCAATTTATCAAGGCTAAACTCATCGCCCATTTTGCTGACAGCCAGCAAAAGCGGTTACAACGAGTTTTATCTGATATGCCGCTGGGAGATTTGAGACCGAGTCAACTTTTCAACGACATGCGACGAGCTGCAGGATCTGCGCTATCAGAACCAATTCTACTCGATCTCTGGGCTACGCGATTACCTCCGTACATCCAAGCCGCAGTAATTGCCTCGCAAGGCAGTGCGAATGAAAAACTCCGTATAGCCGACGCTATCCTCGAATCCATGGGTCTGCGCAACATAAGTGCCGTGGATTCGACAGCAACAACTTCGAGTGTCTCTCCTATTGCATGTGAAAAACCGAGCATTGAGTCACTTCAGCTTGAAATTGCCCAGTTGACAAAAAAAATCGACCAGGCATTTTCGACACGTTCCCGATCACGATCTCGTAACCGGTCGAGATTTACATACCGACAAACCGAGCCATCTGATGATGTTTGTTGGTACCATCGAAAATTTGGTCATGAGGCACGCATCTGTCGACAACCATGTTCGTTTCGCAGGACATCAACGACGTCATCTATTAATCAATGACGCCATCAGGCTGATGCTGTGTCGTCCGGCGGTGATTCTTCAGACACAGCCAAAATTTTTCGGTTAAAAATTTCAGATTCATCTTCCAAAATGAAATTTTTGATCGACACTGGAGCTGATGTATCTGTTATACCGAAAGATTTTAAATCAGCTAAACTAAAATCAACCACTTTAAAACTATTTGCCGCCAACGGAACGCCGATTCACGTCTATGGAGAAGCTCTGCTTAAAGTAAATCTGGGATTACGGCGCGAGTTTCTTTGGAACTTCCTCATCGCAGACGTAACATCTGGCATTATAGGAGCAGATTTCATTTGTCACTATGATTTGCTGATCGACCTCAAGCGAAAACGACTGATAGACAACACAACACAACTTGAATCATCCGGATTCTTAGAACAAACAAGTGAGTACTCTATAAAATCATTCTGTTCACGATCGCCTTACGCAGAGTTGCTCGCAGAGTTTCCGTCGATCACCCGAATCGCACCACCAGGAACCGTGAGTGAGTCCACGATAGTACACCGTATTGAAACGACCGGCCAGCCTGTTTTTGCTCGTCCAAGACGTCTACCACCCGACAAACTTGCCTCCGCCCGAGCTGAGTTCGAACTACTGATGAAGCTAGGTATCTGTCGCCCATCCAGCAGCAACTGGTCTAGCCCGTTACATATGGTGAGAAAAGCCGATGGCTCCTGGCGCCCTTGCGGCGATTATCGCTCACTGAATAGCCAAACCATTCCCGATCGTTACCCCTTGCCGTACCTTCAAGATTTCACCTCAAACTTGCAAGGCAACACTATTTTTTCGAAGATAGATCTACAGAAAGCTTTTCACCAGGTTCCCATTCACCCAGACGACGTCCCGAAGACGGCTATCACGACGCCGTTCGGCCTTTATGAGTTCCTTTTCATGACCTTCGGGCTCAGAAATGCCGCTCAAACTTTCCAGCGACTGATCCACGAGGTTGTCAGAGGCCTAGACTTCGTCTTTCCTTATATCGATGATATTTTCATTGCCTCGAAATCGCCCCAAGAACACCGTGAACATCTGCGACTTCTTTTTTCTCGTCTTGATCAACACAATCTGAAGATCAACATTGCGAAATGTGAATTTGGACGCTCTGAAATAGTTTTTTTGGGCCATTTGGTAACATCAGATGGAATAAAACCCTTGCCGGAGCGAGTCGAAATGATTTACAAATTTAAACAACCCTCAACGGTGAGCGAATTAAAAAGTTTTCTGGCTATGCTCAATTTTTATAGACGGTTTATTCCTGATGCAATAAAGGCCCAATCACCGCTTTTGGCAATGATTCCAGGAAATAAACGAAACGATAAATCAAAACTGAAATGGGTAACCGAAACTAAATCTGCATTCGAAATGTGTAAAAAACAATTGACCGATGCAACACTCCTTGCTCACCCGGCCAAGCATGCCGAATTGTCGCTATGGGTAGATGCTTCGAACACAGCAGCGGGCGCGGTACTCCATCAACTGGTCAACGGTGCTCTTCAGCCCTTGGGTTTCTTCTCAAAAAAATTTGATAAAACTCAACTACGATACAGTACGTACGACCGGGAACTCACAGCAATCTATCTGGCGGTTCGACATTATAGATTTATGCTGGAAGGTCGACAGTGTCACATCTACACGGATCATAAGCCAATTACCTTTGCATTCAACCAAAAACTGGACAAGGCATCTAATCGTCAAGCTCGCCAATTGGATTTCATCGGACAGATCACTACCGACATTCGGCACGTCGATGGTAAGCACAACGTTACTGCGGACTTACTTTCTCGAATCGAAGCGATTAATGCTACCTCGATCGACTTTGATGCTCTAGCAATCGAACAAAATACTGATGAAGAGTTGCAGCTTCTACTGAAAGGTAATTTGACTTCATCTCTTAAGTTAAAACCTTGTATCGTTTTAGGCAGTAAAAGAAAGCTTATTTGTGATTGCTCGACAGGTCGTGCTAGACCAGCGGTCGGCAACCTTTTGAGACAGAAGAGCCAAAAATGACAAATTAAGGAAATGTCCAAGTTTCAAAGAGCCGCAATTCATTTTCTCCTTAATACAAATAATGGTGATCGCTAAGATACATTGCATCCTGATGTGAACTCAGTTTTGTTATCCTTTTTCACAACGCCACAAGTTTTCGTTGTTTTATTGGAATCAATACATTTTCATAACTTTTCATTTCAAACTTTAGTGCAATTCTTTCCTAACACCTATTCCCAGATAAAAAATAGACTTTCGATGTGTTCTGTTGAAATATTAAAAAGGAGCAATTAAAATTTTATATCATAAAAAGGCATACAACAAGATGTAGATTAATATAAAAAAAACTATACGAAGGTTTGTCAATTATTTTTTCTTCAAATTCTACAAATAAGCCTCCAAAATCCATAGAGGTTCATTTGTTTGTTATGCGCATAAAACTATCATTTCAAATAGATAAATATTTTCCGGGCCTCAGAATAAATAAACCAAAAAATTTTAATTCATTAATGCTCATTTTACGGATTGAAAAAAAAAACAGTCAAAATTTGACAAAATTTAAAATCGGTCGCGAGATGTGGTCTATAAAATGTGGTTATAAAAATTCATTTTAAATTTTTTTTTCTTTACAAGCATTTTATTTCAGCTCTCTAGTTCTCATTTTGATTTCTAATAAAATTGAAAAAAATGAATCGATAAATAACATTTAAATTTAATTTCTCACATCTGTTTAAAATCGTTTCCAAGTTGTTGTTTCAATTCTGTTCAAAATTGTTTTCAAGTTGTTTCTTCTACGTTAGACTGCCCCAAATTTGTATGGGAAATTCAAAACCTGTGAAATGTTATGCGCTGCAGGCTAAAATTGATCCTAGGCCTAGTACTAGATCTCATGCCAAATTTGAGCCAGATCGGATCACGGGAAGGGGTCGCTCAACGAGCCTGAAGTTTGTATGGGATTTTGAGACATTTTGTTCAGGAGAAACATGAAAAACTAGTTTTTCATCAATAACTTTGGTTCCCGTCGGCCGATTTCTTTCAAAAACGGGTTTTTTTAAAGCTTAAACTATGAAAAACATTTCATCCGAAGACTGCATATCGATAAGAGTTAAGACAAAAAAATTATTAGGCTTCCAAAATGGGCTAACTTTTTTAAGGATGGTATTCATCGCTGTAAATGAGTCGGGGCGGTCGAATTTATTGACGCCTCATTAGCAGTGATGAATACCACCGTAAAAAAAGTTTGCCCATTTTAGAAGTCCAATAACTTTTTTGTCTTAACTCTTATCGATATGCAGTCTTCGGATGAAATGTTTTTCATAGTTTAGGCTTTAAGAAAACCCGTTTTTGAAAGAAATCGGCCGACGGGAACCAAAGTTATTGATGAAAAACTGGTTTTTCATGTTTCTCCCGAACAAAATGTCTCAAAATCTCATACAAACTTCAGGCTCGTTGAGCGACCCCTTCCCGTGATCCGATCTGGCCCAAATTTGGCATGAGATCTTGTACTAGGCCTAGGATCAATTTTAGCTTGCAGCGCATAACTTTTTCAAAAGTCGGGTCATTTGAGGCACTCTATTCTACATACTAATGAAATCTTAACGATAATGTCTAAACCTCTGAGTCTCAAATACATCATGGATTCAGTTTGGTCTTTCTGTCAAAATTTCTATGAATTCTAATCATAAATTTATATTTTAAATTTTTATAAAATTAGTGATTTGGAATTTAATCTATTTGATTTTTACAAACAGATATTTTAATTTGTTGAATGAATTCTCAGTTTTCACTTGCAAATTTGTAATGTTAAACATTTTAGTAGTTTGTTGGCGGTTTCCTGGCCGAAAATGTTAACCAATTTTAATGATATAAGAATCGTTGAGTGAATAATTTATTCTAATTTTTCAATATTTCAAAACAAAATAATTTCAAATATTTCAAACAGTCAAAAAAATATTTTTAAAATATTTTTAATTCTTGACAGATTTGCTGTATTTCAGTGTATCATGGATTTTTGGAATCGTTAAGAATAGATTCAACCGATGATATAGAAATATGCTGCGGGGTCCAATTAAAGTTTTGATAGCTATCTCGGATCTTCCATAACAATAATAAATCTTACATAATAATAGGCATCTAACTTTGGCTTTGCTCCGCTGTATTTCATTTTTCAACGAAGCGATCTTTTAAACTCAAATTTTTGTTTTTTGACGTTATTTTGATCATCACTTCATAGATCAAACCACCAATTCTGATAAAGACTTGGAAATCAAAATCAACTTTAAGAACAGCCATAACTTTTTATAAGTTATTGCAGAATTTGGAATTAGGTTTAGAATAAAAAAAAGGATGTAAAAGTTGTTAGAAGATATATTACAGTTTAAGGAAGAAAATGCTTTTTTACGAAATAAAGTTTCTCCTTCGAATAAATACCTGAAATATTCATATTTTACATGAAATTCTAAAATTAGACCAGCACTCAGCTCTGTGTTTACAAAAATATTTTTTAACAAACTTGAAAGCTTTTATCACTTGAACTCATGTTCAAAATTAGAACGAAGAACTTTTTTTTATGGATTTGAAAAGGAACATTGAGAGATGGAATTCAATATTTGGAAAATTTAAAAACAAAATGTTTTAA
The DNA here is from genome assembly GCF_029784155.1 of Uranotaenia lowii. Taxonomy (NCBI): domain Eukaryota; kingdom Metazoa; phylum Arthropoda; class Insecta; order Diptera; family Culicidae; genus Uranotaenia; species Uranotaenia lowii. Next base: position 104,700,408 of record NC_073692.1, read on the forward strand.
AAAAGAAGTTTAAATGCACAAAACAATTATTATCAGTATTCAAAGCATTATTAAAATCATCATCTGATGTTCATATTTGATCAGAACGGTGGTAAAGCAAATTTTTTTTTTAGAATATTCAATTCAAGAAAAACAAACTCAATTTCATAATCTTAACAGTGAAGACTTTATTTGATGATTATGAAATGCTCGGTTTTTATCCGATTAAATCAGAAAATCAAATTCAACGGAAATATTCCCGTGCCAGCGAAGAACAATATCTCCAGGCTTCCAAATGCTATATAAGACTTTTATGAAGAACGGTCACTGATTACTGAATCTCAACTTGGTAACAAACTGACGAGATGCTGTTAATTTGTTCTATAGTAGTTTTTTGGTTTCTTTTTGAATCCTGGGAAATATTATCTGAACTGAATGAACTTATGTTGCGTCCGTTTACTCTAGAAAATTTCGAGGATTTTCAAAATGTGTCACACATTGAGCTAAAGAGCCGCAGTTATACATCCAAAGAGCCGCATGCGGCTCGCGAGCCGCAGGTTGCCGACCTATGTGCTAGACCATTCATAACACAAAAATTTCGCGCCAATGTTTTGAAAGCAACTCACAACCTTTCTCATCCGGGCACTCGAGCTACGGCCAGACTGGTTACGGAACGTTTTGTCTGGCCAAACGTACGAAGAGATAGCATTGCGTTTGCCAAAAGCTGTCTCGATTGTCAGAAAGCAAAAGTTTCTCGACACACCCATGCACCTTTGGTAAAATTTTCAGTACCCGACAGTCGATTTAGCCACCTGAATATCGACCTAGTTGGACCATTTCCACCCAGCAACGGGCAAAGGTACTGCCTCACAATCATCGACAGATTTACGAGATGGCCCGAAGCTATTCCTTTGCCAGACATGACAGCCCCTACTGTAGCACAGGCACTCATCACTGGATGGATCTCGAGGTTCGGCGTACCAATGCGCATCACCTCGGACAAAGGACGCCAATTTGAGTCGTCTTTATTTTCCGAACTGTGCCGAACCTTGGGTGTGAACCATTTGCGCACCACATCATATCACCCTCAGTCTAATGGGTTGATCGAACGGTGGCACCGCACCCTAAAAGCTGCTCTTCTGTGCCACAATACTGATCGTTGGACTGAAAGCTTACCAATAATTTTGCTCGGTCTACGTACCACTTACAAAGAGGATTTGAAATCTTCCCCAGCCGAATTGGTGTACGGCACCACACTAAGGATTCCATCGGAGTTTTTTTCGGAAATTGCTGGAGACAAAAGTGAAGCTGAAGCCCTCAAAACCTTACGAGAAACGATGCGATATATACGTCCACAGGATACTGCTTGGCATGGAAATCGCAGCGTATTTGTGCATCCTGATCTCGCAACTAGTGAATTCGTTTTTGTTAGAAACGATTCTATACGACCATCTTTATCTTGCCCCTATGATGGTCCATTTAAGGTATCCAAAAGAAACAACAAGTTCTATACGGTGTTGATCAACGGCAAATCTTCTAACATCACCGTTGATCGGCTCAAGCCTGCGTACATTACTCCGGAAGAATCGAAGGACTCCAGATCCAGTACGAGTACTAGCCTATCAACAAGAACCAGATCTGGGCGCCATGTCAAAATTCCGCTTCGCTATCAATAATCATAGTGCCAAGTCTAGCGGGGGAGTATATGTAGTCGTCATCAATCATCATCATCACGCGATATATTTGATGATCGCAGTATCCGTGGTGAATAGTGCACACTAGCAAACACCGATTTCTATTGTTCAACCTTAAGTTACAAATAGATGAGTAACCCAATAAAGTCTTGACCACTGGAAAGATAAGACGTTTTTTCTATCCATCCGAATAGCACGTGCACACACACACACACACACACACACACACACACACACACACACACACACACACACACACACACACACACACACACACACACACACACACACACACACACACACACACACACACACACACACACACACACACACACACACACACACAACGAATGAGTATAAAAAGGCCGTTTTAGATAACTTAAAAAAAATCGAAATTAAATACCCTTGTGAAATTTTAACCGCAATTGAAGAACATGATATGTAGTTTAAGTTTTGTACTACTCTTCACAGATTAAGATTTTTGACATTTTAACAGCAAATTAAGATAAAATAATATGTTAAGATTTAATGTTTTTATATTACAATTGTTACAGGCATTGTTTTGTAGGATCATTTAAGCGTTCATCTATGCTCAGAGTTCGACTCATCGTTTATTACAACTTTGTCTTTAAAACACTAATTTGAAACTAAAATTGCTGAACAAATTTCAACGCTCGTGTTATTTTGACTATTTCCTATCGAGCAAAAATACACTCAAAATCAAAGTGCATGAAGACGAAAAAAACTTACAACCACAGCACCTTTGCCAGGTGAAGTTGCATTTGAAACAAATAAGAATATTTTTCTTCATTTATGTTGACATTGATTTCCGCATTCCGATTGAACAATATCACAGCTCATTTTAAACAGTCATGCACTTTAAACTCAATATTATATAAGATATATCTTCCTGATTCACAACCGTATTTGAACAACAATACATAAATAAATTTAAAAAAAATCAATCTTCTAGGAAGAAGTTCATTTTATGTGATAAGTAATTATCAACCTGATCCTAGAGCCGACTCACATCAGAAACAAGTCATATCACATTTGCCGTATTTATTATTAAATTATATGGAGAAAGCATCGATTAGGTGCTAACATTTTACGGAAAATTGTTGTCTACTTACACGTATCCTGAGTTAACCAGATGTACAAAGAAGCTGAGCCGGAAAAACCTTTTTAAGCTTATATCTAAAAACTTACCAGCCATTGTGAAGCATTCGGACCCTTCTAAAAACCCGTTTACTCCCCTAATTCATAAATTTGTAATCGATTTAGTAAACCACCAATCACCAAAAGGAAAAAAATATACTCCTAGATCGCTTTGCTCAGGTGATTTTGACAACTTTGTTTTGCTGCGTTACGATTTTTCCCACCATGGTTGACAGGCGTTACGTATTTGCCCCCATCGCGTTGACAGACAGTACGATCGATGCATGCATTATTGCATGCAAGCCTTCATTTCGGTTATTTAGATAGCAATATTTGATTCTTTTGGCAACACTATTATAAAAGTTGTGCTTGGAACGGAATGGAAAACGAAACTAGAAAATTTTGCTTGCTTCTGAAAAACCTCCAATTCTGCATTTAACCCCCGTGCCTTCAAGAACACTCAATTCACACAACTTCATATCACTCTCAGTAGCAAATATACCACACTATTAATATTTTTGACCAATCATGACTATTCAGATTCACAAAAAATATCCACGGACCGAGTAAAAGAAACTTTTCACCAGCAGAGTTGCCAAACTGATCGAGCGTGGCGACGAACGTGTTAAAGTCAAAAATGCTTTCCCAATCATATCATCTGTGGTACAGAACACATTCCAGCACATTTTGGCATAGAAATTTACTTAATAGGCATTGCATTTTTTCAACCTCTTCTATGGATACAGTCTAAGTCTGAACTTCAGCTTAGCCTTCCTCCCATCAATAGCAGACCGGTAGCAATTAAGTTGTTCTACATCCCATTTCAGATGTAATCAATTTGCACCACGCCAACCGATATTGTTGGACGGAATCGTTCAGGAAAGGCGCCAGCTGTAGTTGGTGGGTGTTTCTTGGATAAGGTTCTTCGAAATAAAAGAAAACGCGCCGATCTCATTAGCATAAAGCACATATTTTACCATCAACCCTGTTTGCTGTAGGAAGCATAAAAGGTACAAGCGTGTTGATTTGATCTTAGCTCTGCTTGTTTTTTTTTATTATTGCAAATAGTTTTGTATCGTTTTCTTTTATTCAGAACATTGGTTGTTCAGTGTGAGCTATCGCATGAGAATTCAACAATCATCACAGCACCTATGCGGATATAACCGAGTTTGGTAATTATTTACCGAATTTCCAACATGTTGAGTTCGTTGACCTGTATGGTAATTTTTTTCATGGACGCGAAGTGATAGTCTCACGAGTCTTTTTCAGTAAATTTTACGAAACTCGGATGACGCTTTCAAAAAAAAATGACAGTCGTCACCTCGACAGCTCGTTGTTTACCGAACAACCGGTAGTAGTCACTGAACTGCCTGTGATTATTATCGAAAGGCCGGTAATGTTCAACCAAAAACCTATGAGAGCACGGTTATATATATTGATCATCCGGTAGAATTTACCGAGATACCTGTTATTATTACCGAAATACCTGTAATTATCACGGTAATATCTGTAAGTTATACCGAAATACCGTGATTTTTTCACCGGAAAGTTGTAAAGGTTCGAAAATATTTACCGAAAAACCAGTAGATTTTACTGAAATACATGTAATCAAGGCCGTGCGAACGGGGGGGGGGGGGGGGGGGGTTTAGGGGTTTAACCCCCCCCATGGAGATTTTTTCCAAGTAAAATTTTCAGTACAAGAAACCACTTGATCCCAAAAGGTGTTTGAAAATGAGTGTTGACAAATATGTCAAAAATTCGGCTCGCTTCCGGTGGAATTTCGTCTTAAATCATTCTTTAGGCCAAAGACATTTCGTTTTACGAATCTATATGACGTTCACGAGTTTAAACTAATCAATTGTAGACGTAGATTTCGATTTGCAATTCAGTTAATACCTTTTGTATTGAAACTAAAATCTTTACTCACAAAAACTCTAAACAACTCGTGTTAAAAATGGGTTTTTACCAAGAAGTGTAACTAAACAAGTTAAACATTTGAAACCAACCATTTGAACTTCAAAACTCATTCAGAGAATACTAATTTTACACATAACAAATTGGTAACCATGTGGAAGGTGTTGAACACGCACTATAATCAAAATGCTAGTATCGATGACTTTATAACTAACCCCTATGATTGTTAATAAAGGTAAATGTCATTCCAAATTTTATGCTGATATGAAATATTCCTCAAGAAACCAATTTCAGCCTCAATTGTATTTTTACTCATTCTTTTGAATCCTGAATTCCATATCCAAAATGTTTTTGACATATTACACAAGGCCTCAAATTTCACATTTTTCCTAGGTGCCCTAGAATTTAAGAGATGATTTTGAATAATTTGAGTGCCCAAACCCAAATATGCAATTAGGAAAAAAGCTATAGCAGTCTTCTACTTGTTCACGTTACTCCATTTAAATCAAATTTAATTTAGGATACTTTTCAACGAAAAACAAATGCAGATTTCAACAAATTGGTAAAATTAAATAATATCTTTTTTATTTAAAATTTTCTTACTAGAGTCGGACATGCTTGTATGTTAATAATAAGTTTATAAAAACTGTCAAATTTAACTTGTTTAGATCATGCATCATAATCTTCATCATTATTATTCCTAAATAAACTAAATATAATACACAAATAAGGAATCAGTTTTTTTCCAATTCCATGAAAATTTGTTAGAGCATCAGTTATCATTTATTGATTTCACTTGTAACTGACTAATTTTAAGACTTATAAACTCCATATCATCGATATTAGAAACGTATATTTTTCACGTTTTATTTTGTTTAAATATAAAATTCTATTAAAGTTACCAAATTTTATATATTTTTATTTAAAATTTTCACATGAATTTTCCGATTTTTGTAGTCAAACATTTTTAATTTTTTAGAAATAATTTAAATAAGTTCCTCATTGTTTTTCAAGTCTGAATTTTTGTGCATTGAAAACATAATAAGCCTCATAATCAAATTTTTTTCAATGAAAAACCTAGTTTCAACCTTTTGTCCTTTCTAGGACCCAGTATTTCAATAGATGGCTTTAAAATATTCAGAGCCAAAAATTTTCAACTGTAAAACTTGCGCTTGAAAATTCATTAAGGTTTTACTTATTATATTAATTTGGATAATCTGTTTTTAATCGTTAATGATTTTTTAATTTATGAAAAGATTCGAAATTATTCGAAACAGCTAAATTTTAATGGACAACATTTAGTATCATTTAAATAAGTATTTGCTTTGTACTTTGAATATTTATAACAAAACTTGAAATTTAATATATTTTTTAAATTTAATATTTTAGGATTCTAATTGATTTTTTTTTCAGGAATCACCCATTTCCCAACCTGTACTTTGGCAATAAAGCTTTCAATATTGAACTGAACATGTTGTTTTATAAATATATGAAGGTATAATTGTAAACTTCAGAAATGAATTAAACTATCTCAGTCTTTTAGGTTGATAACTGGACGAAAAAGAAATGATGTTATCTCCAATTTTCATCACTGGTACTCTTGAAATAAAATTTATATTCTTCTTTGTATCAAATTAAATTTAATCATCAATCAGGTATTCTCTCAAGTTCAAAATGGATTTTTTTCCTTATCAAGATTTCACAAAAATGATGATTAAATATTTCTTCAAATTTAAAATATTACAGCGGAATTTTTCAATCAAGCCTGCGATTGAAAAAGAAGGAAAGGAATGTTAACTAAGACGATTAATAAACAAAAATTATTATAGTTTTGCTGAACAATTTTAAATCATGGTTAATTTCTTATCTTTTCTGAATTTTATTTAAGAATTCAGATTTAGTTTAGTATTCTATTATATTTATGCCCGAAGCTTTTATTCAATCGCAATCGTTTTCTGTGTTTTCTGAAATATTGATGTTACATCTGTAAACTTGATTGCTTCGTATTTATTTTTTAGCAAATGTCTAGTTCAGAATAAGGAACATTATTTTCAATAATTTATTGATGATTTGCCGAGGAGAGCAATGATTCAAAACTTTGAAAATCTTGAATTTGAATTTTGAATTTTGAAAACCCCCCCCATGAGCCGGACCTTCGCACGGGCCTGCATGTAATTATCACTAAAACTTTAATAATTTTTTACCGCATATTCAGTAACATCAGTTTTTGATGTACAGCGTTCTTCGCAAGAAAATTTGCGATTTGAGACTCGAATGATCTCGCTGCCGCCAGAAAATTTTCATAAAACACGCCATTACTTTTAATAGATGTCAAAACGCGAGACGATTGCAAGAGTGAGATAGGAGACTCGGAATGGTGAAACCGCTAAAACTGACGTTTGTCTTGTTTGTTGTCATGTTTTTTAACCGAAAAAAATTGTTTACATTATTGGTCGAAATTTTTGGTGATTGTGTTCAAAAGGAGTTCGGCATCAGCAGGATTGAAACCATCAACAATTACTCCATTCAGTATCTCCAGGAGCACGTGAATAATCAGGCTAATGAAGAACATCAAACGCAACAAACAGATAAGTACCGTTGATTGTTATCTGCTTTTTAATGAAAGCTGGATCTTACATGGTCTATATTAATGCACTAACATCAAATTTCAATTGAATTATTATTTCATAAGCGAAGAGAAAGAAAGCTTTTCGAATTACCGATTCACTAATTATCTAAAATGATTTCGAGTTTTTCGTTTCTACATACGGACAAACTGTATAATTTCTGTGCAATTTGAGAAATTTAAAATAGTACAGCCTAGATTTAAGCATCAGAAAAGTTAGTTCTGTTGTTCAAAATACAAATTTTCTAGCAATCAATAAATATGATTGATGTTTGAGTTTTATGAAGTTAGTTTTCTAAATATGACTAGTTTTTTTTTATAAATTCGATTGATATTTTGTAGTGACATTTTAACTCTTTTCGTTTAACCCAATGAAAATTGAAGTGAATTTTTTTATAATCTATCTTTCGAACATAAGCAATAAGCTAGTGGAAGCTGAAATAAAATTTCATTTTTAATTTAATATGTATAGATATTTTTGGCAAAAATCATACGATTTGCAATTTTAATCTTAATTTGTTAACTTCTATTATAAGTTTAATAATGAAATTGTTTCATAATAGACGATACATCCTTATTTCACAGAAAAACAGTTTTTTTTCAATAAAATGAATATTTATCATATCTCAAGAACAGAAGCAAGACAGGCTTCATTCAATGCCAAAGCGCTTAGTTTTCTATAATTGCCACAGGATAATTTTTCCAATTCCTGTTTTATTATGTTGAGAAAACTTGTCAGTGAGTTGAACTTATGTATTTAGACAAACATGATGAATTTCCTGAACTGAAATAAAATTCTTTTTTTATACTAGTGTTTGATTCCAAAATATTGAAGACATCCGTAGTGAACGTGAGAAGAGTCTGATTTTCAAATTTTTCATAAACAAAAACATTTATGGCAACATAATTTGTTTAGTTGCAAAACATGAAGATTTAGGATATTTTAATAGTTGGTGAGTTGAAAAAAAAAAAAAAACCAAAAGCCGTTCTATAAGTAAGAGAATTGCACAGGAATAACAGAAAGGGGAAAAGCTAGAAATTTAACATAAAGTTTTAAATGATGTTCACTCACAATATCTAATCAAATCCAGAAATTTTACTTGGTACAAGAATCGTTTTGAAAATCAGTGATGTTTCTAGTTATTTGAGTGTTCAGAATTCTTTTTTAAATTTTGAAACTAATAAATACGCCTCGTAGATGTTAATAAGAGTTTCCTCAGGAAATGTCTAGGAGCATAGGAGGTGTAGGTAAAACGAAGATCGCACCATTTTCCAAAAATGGCTCCTGATCCAAACCTCTCCCTTACTAACACACCCCTTCCTGAGATACTTGAATATAGATTCGCAGACGTATAAACGGTTTCTATAGTTGGTGATACTGACTTATCATTGTTTCAGAGTTTTTCAAAACAAGCTTTTGAATAAAACTGGAATAACAGATTTATGATTGATCCTAAAAAGTATCTTACTAACAATCCTTCCTTCATCCCTCTTTGACTACTAGGACGTGGCTGGCGCCGTTATTGATCATTTTTGAAAGGGAGAGCATGAGTTTTGTGCATTGAGAATGAGTTGCTAATCCCAAGCTGCATTCTTTTGGCCCTTGTACAAAATTTATGGCCTCGATCAATCACGGAGTAGCAACCATTGGCGATGTGGAACTCGTTCTACTGAGCCACGCCAGCGATCATGAAATTCGAAATGCATTGAATGATTTGACACAATATAGTATTATATTTTTATTAAAACCATGAAAAATGGTGGTATTGTTGAAGACTAATTAAAGCATTTCGGGCTTAATGGTTTAAGGTGGATATGAGTAGTCAAACAAGCTAAGCTAAGCTAAGCTAAAAAATTGTTTACATTATTCTTACCGAACTTCGGTAAGCTAACAATAGATACGGTAGAAAATAAAGTCATCAGTTATTAATTTTTACTAATTAAAGAATTTATAAGGTCAAATAAATTACCGAACTAGGTTATTTCAGTTTACTGTGTAGTCTGGTGAAAGAAATTACCGGATTCGGCGATTTTGATTTACTTTGATGGTTTGCAGCATATGCTATGAGCTGCTAAACTTTCATTGTTATAAGAAGCGCTTGAGCTTAATTAATTGATATTAACAGAACCTTTTTTTCCTAGGGAAATTTCACAACTTTTTTACTTTGCCGGAAGATCTGAAGGCTTTAAAATGGAATGACCGGTTTGATACCAAATATCCAGGAAAATCATCCTTTTTCATCCCACATACATATATATTTTTCACGCTTCTTCTTCACACCTTGACAAAATTCGAAAGCAAACCAAAGTAATCCATTCACAGTCTGTAGCTTATTGTTCTCATTTGCCTAAAAGGCTGTGGCAAGAAAATCTAAATCGGTTTCCCCCCCTACACACCGGAGTCCTCGCGGAAAACCGCAATTGCGTAGGCAAGAAATGTTTTTGGCGGCATGATTACGTGGCTTTTCTCTGAAGGCACATCATCACTCAGTCATCTAGATTATGCTGACAATGGCAGTGAGTTTGTCATCATCATCATCATCATCATCAGCATCAGTATCGCCATCATCATCATCGCAGCTTCATCAGGCGAGCGTCGTCGTTATCCCAGGAAACAGCATCTTCATCATTCGGAATGTCTTAGACTTACTCCTAGTAGGTTTATCGGGTGGGCTCTCGTTTGAATGAATTATGGACCCCCGATATAGGTTCGATGTGTTACACACAAAACAGGAGCCACGCTTAGCAGCAAATCTGTGAATGGTGAACAGAAAGGCATGAATCGAGAAGGTTATTAGGAAGAGCCAACATAAGGCGGAAGGTAATTTTGCTGATTGTGTAAGATTTCCCTTTCTTTGGCTTGCGATTCGGCGAAGGTCATACTGGAGGTTATCCCGATAACAAAGCTGTTGATTGAGTGGGAAAAAACGCTCCCTCCCAGAGAATTTGAAGAGGTGGAATGAGGAATGAGGCATCATTCAAATTTCGAGAACATGGAAAAGTTTAAAAAGGGATTTCCAATAACTACCCCCAAAATATACTCTTTTCCATGGTAGATGATTATCGAAACCAACCTTGAACCAATCTTCGAGGTAAAAGTAAATTGACTTTCACCTCTTTTCGGGATCCTGGTAATAGCGCCGCTGCAATCAATCAACTTGAGGACACAGAGCAAACAAGAACGTTCCCGGAGAACCCATCGAACGGGAAAGTGTCACCATGTGTCAGAAGCTTCGAAAATGATCGATGGTGGATTGAGTGGCTCTGCTAAAACGTTATTTCTTCGTTGAGCGACAAGACAGCTTTTCTTGCACGACGTGTCACTCATCCAGTCATTTGGTGAGAAAACATTGAAATTCGTTTTGAATCGCAGATAGTAAACGTTTGTGATTCCAGATGGATTTCGAAATTTTTCTTTGTTTGTGCTTGAAATTTTCAAAACTTATGGATGAAATGATTCTGAATGCAATATGATTGGAAACAGAAAAACTGAAGAATACAATTGATTGTTTTGGTATTGGGTTTTAAAGTTTGAAAACTAATCAAATAATTATAACCAATTACTCATAATTGTAATTTGACCAACTAATACAAAAACATAAAACGTTGCCTAATATTTGAAATTCAACTTTGAAAGAAAATAAAAAAAAATGTCACCTAGAATCAATATCCCGGCCTTAAAAAAAAAACTCGTGAACAAAATTTCGTGTCAATCGGACGCATATTAACGCAATATTGAAATAACAGCGAACAATTAATATGGACGACCTCATTTGCCGACCCCTGACCCAAAACTTGATACCGAGCTTTTATTGCTTTTCCCTCACAAACTTATGTGGGCAGATTTTCAACTCAATCCAATGTATAACAAAGACAATATCAAAAAATCAGTGATCACATAATATGGACAACCTCTGACCCTAAAATTTGCGTGTCAATCCGATGCATATTTTTCGACAATAAAGCTTAGTTCTTTTAGAAATGGGGCACTTTCTTTTGCTAATAGCTCGTTTACTAGTAATCGGACATTCAAAACTTTGGCAGCATTTTGTTGCTTGTAAAAACTACTATCCGAACTATTTTTTTCAAAATTTAAAATTTACGCGTTTTTTGAGATATTTACGATGCAAGAGAAAAGGAAAAAATAATTTTGCACAGTTTCATTCAAAATTCATCATTATCAAATTGATAGCCGACAAAACCGTTGATTATTCAAAGAACTACTGTGTGCGAGTGGTGGAAAAGTATGGAAATGCTGTCAAAAATGTCCACAAAGTTCAAATCAACCATTGGAGTGAAGCATATGATCGGCAACTTCGGCTAAGGGTCATCAGGGAAGTCAAGTCTCATACCAGCATTTTTTATTTTCAATAAGCGAAAAACTAAGGGTAGATCGCTGAAATTTCCAAAAAAGCGAATGTACCCAACAACCAAAAGTCGCGTTTTTACTTAACTCCGAACTCCGAAGTTCACATTTGGCTGAAAAAATGTTTTACGGGAACTTCAGGTGACTCTTGTCGCGTTAAAGTTACTCAGGAACTTCTTTCGCCCTTTGAAAGGATAAACTATCGATAACGGAAATTCTAAGCGCATTTAATGGAACTTCTTTCAAGAAGGTCGATAACGTTCGCGTAACACTCTAAAACGCACCATTAAGACACTTGAAGGTGTTTTGAAGAACCTATATGGGAATTCTAAGCGACATGTCAAAAATCAATTTCTTGTCATGGTATTTATTTTGTTTATATCTGTACTGATATTTACAAATGGAATTCAAGATTTTTTTGAATTTATCTTATAAATGATAAGATATTCGAATAAATTTTTGATTATGCAAATTATTGTTATTATTCATATTGTATACTGAAAGTTCTTTAAACGACATAAGGAATAAACTATTGACCAACCTATTCAATCATCTCAAATGATATTGAGTTTAAATACTAATAATTATAATGGCAATGAACTGTTGCTGGATTGGTCGAGAGGCTGGTGAGTATCATTGCAATCTAGAGAGCAGCGGTTCTATTCCCTAGGCGTGTAAGCAGCTTTTGTAATCAAAACAATATAATTAAAACCAATGAGATAGACCATGATAGACCGGCAACCTAGCAATCTGACATCTGGTTGTCAGAGCAATCTGTCAATCGGATTTTTTTTTTTCGGCGCGTATAAGTTTCTTGACATTCTCTTAGAAGCTGAATAGCGTTCTCTACAGCCACCTAAACGAACTTGAAAGTAGCTTTAAGAACTTAAATTTTGGGCTGATTAGCATTCCCTTCAGACACAAACGAGAGCTGATTAAGCTTCTATGGAACCTTTTTAAGGGAATTCTGGTTGCTTGGGTACTGAACAGTTTATGTGGATGACCCCTTTTTCCGACCCTCGATCCAAAATTGAACACTACTCTCAAAACTCTCAAAATCAAATCAAAATTTCGTCACAATCCGATACATTACCACACCAATATCACAAAAACAGTAAAGAGTTTATATGGATGACCCCGTTTTTCAATCCCTGATCAGTTACTTGATAAGGTACACCGGGGTAAGTGTGGAAGGTTTTTCGTATTGTTCATCTTTAAAAAATCATTAAAAATCAGCTGTGGATCAATTTTGATAAAATTATTTTCAATGTTGTAAATTTATTTTTCGGCATATCGGTGAAAAGTAGTTCTGAAAATTGATAAAGATGGATAGAGAAGTGAGAAGAAAATTTACAGATGTTGAAAAGAGCGAAAGAGCATTTTTGCGAGGAAACTTATTAACGTACACCATACTTTACCCTGCAACATTTCATTATTTAGGATGTTACATTTACATGTTCACCACATGTAGACTTCGGACCAACCAGATTTCATTGTATAGGTTAAGGTAGTGCCACCTCTATCCCGGTACTACTTCTCCTAAATAATGAAATGTTGCAGGGTAAAGTATGGTGTACGTTAATAAGTTTCCTCGCAAAAATGCTCTTTCGCTCTTTTCAACATCTGTAAATTTTCTTCTCACTTCTCTATCCATCTTTATCAATTTTCAGAACTACTTTTCACCGATATGCCGAAAAATAAATTTACAAAATTAATTAACGGTGGTTAACTTATGTTAAAAATTATTTTCAATGTGATGTAGAACATGTTGTTAACAAACGCTGAACAGATGAGCTCGATAGAAGCAAAGCGAGAAAAGTTATCAGGAACTAAATTGTTATGGACTGCTGGTGTCTTCACTTACCCCGCTTTATGCGGTAAGTGTGAACGGTAGATTTTCCTTATGGTTTCTCAGGAAATTTTCAACAAGTTTGTGTTTTCTTGGTTGAATACGTTACTTTATTGCTCGAACCGTTCAACATTTTGAAAAAAGGTCTTGGTACTATTAGTTAAGGCATCTTTCAATGATTATTGTGTAAAATTTATGTTGCTACACACGAGACCCGATTTTATCGAAAATATATACTAATTTCAGAACAAACCAGTATTTTACTCAACTTTTATGATCCGAATGCTAAATATATCTAAATTGTATTGGATGATGGACAGAAAACAGAAAAAATGTGTAAACATCAAGTCTGTATAAAGCCGTCCACATTTACCCAAGGTAGGACTTTGAGACAAAATTTTAGTGTTTTGTAAATAAAATCTTTTTTCTTTATTTTAACCGCCGTTTCTTTTCCTAACTGGTTGTTTCGAATGTAAGGATTGTTTCAATGTAGAGTTTTTCGTCAAGTGCCTAGTTTCTAGTTTAATAGAGATTAGCAATTGAGAAAGATGCATATCAACTCACCACCGTAGTTGAAAATAGAAAATTCCCAAAAAGTCGCAGTAAACATCCGATATTGTCGGAATCGTATCTTTTTCTCAGTTATGGGATAGATTACAAGTAAATTGAACATTCTGCATTAAAAGTTTAAAAAAATAGAGCACCGTATTGTTCTAATAGCCATCGTCCACACTTACCCCGGTGTAAATTAACAACCCAATCCAATGTACCTATAATAACGTCAGTATGATAAAAACAGTGAACAGTGAATATGCACTATCCCTTAGGTCGATCACTGACCTTGAAAGGAATTGCCCGTTCCTTAAAATCCTTATGCGCAAGTTTTCATCTGTATCCTATGCATAATAACGAAAATATCGCGAAAACAGTGAACAGTTTATATCGAAGACCCCTTTGGCCGACCTTCGACCCAAAGTTTGATACCTGAAATCAATAGTCCGTCCCTGAAAACTCTCGTGTGAATGTTTATAATGCATAAATTTTATCATTTAACTTCTTCAAAATCTAAAAGCAATCCTGGTCTTAATGAGCACCTATGCCAAATTTCAGCTCTTTTTTTTTTCTTTTAACTTTTAGTATACACGGAAAAATTGGATTATATAAAAAATGTGTAACGATTACACATTCGTCATAACTAATTTGTTGTTGTTCAAAAATTGTGTATCCCCCATTCAATTTTGGGTAGTTTTGGGTCGCCAATATACAGATATGAACTATAATTCGATTAGTCATGCTCTGTATAAAAAGTTTGCTGTTGTTGGAAAGCTTTCGAAGGGGATGTCAAAGCTAACAAGTTGTTAAATTTCGCTACAGGTGTCACGAAGATTTAATTGTTTCAGCGTTTTTTAATCGAAATCATTATAAATATCTCACAAAAGGTGTGTATTCTAATAATATAGCATTATTGTTGACTTTACTATTCGATTCCAGGGATATTGTCCACACAGTTGCTGCATCCAGGTGTTTCCATAATCGCATCCGGAAGAAGCCATCGATTATATTTGAAGGTGGCTAGAGCCTGAAAACGCCGATATGCTATGATGGAAAGATGAAAGAGTGCATCGGGAGGTACGAGATTTTATAAAATTATTTCGAACCGCTATAATACTAATCAATTTTATTTTCATTTAAGAGCTCGATGCCCCGGCCGGTTAGTATTCCCCTGATCGAAATGAAGCTCTGAAGGACAAGAGTCTATTGTCGCCGTGTTTCTTGCAAGCCCCTATACGACAGAATGTGGTCAACGAAGTGTTACAGTTGATCCGCCGACACCGTAAAACACCTACAGACCTCTCCGGAAGTCAGCTAGCTGAAGGTAAAAACTAAAGGGTTGATTTATTCACCGGCATAATGATAATGATAATGGAACAGGTTTATATTACTAGATGTACTTTTGGGCATGAATTATCCTATTCGGTCGAAAAGCTGAATTTTGGGTTTTCAATTTAATCTTAAATTTAAATTCTATCTTTCAATTTCTGATCCCCGATTAAAACTGAATTCTATGATGCACCCTAATTTAAGTTTAAAGTCGCATTTACTTGGTGCCAAGTGAAACAATCATACATTTATTGAAAACTTCATTTTATTATCTTAAATCGTCTTTAATATTTCATGCTATCGATTATGCCGCTTATTCATGTCATGTGTACGATTTTATTTATCAATAGGTGAATTGACCTTTTTTTATGGAACATGACCTAATGACGAAAATGCCGCGGAAATGATTCGACAGGTACACCCATCCAGGGTCACTTCAGCAGAGTGTCAATCGAGAGGATGACTGTTCGACGTACCTGCAGAGTGCCATTCGAATCCGCCGGCTCTTGGGTTGTAGCCGTTTCTTTGTGGGCTCATCAGCGGAAATTTTCAAAAGGTAGCTTTAAAAACGTTAAAACAAATCCTTTATTATTATTTGTTAAAAACATATTTCCAATTTTAACTTTCAGTTAAGATGTTAATTTTAGATTTTTATTAAATAATTTAAAAATTTTTGTTCGAATTTTATTTTACATATTTAAATTTTTGTCAATATGATTTAATATTACGAATTCTCATTACAAAGCCTATTAGTTTGGTATTGAATTATAAAAAAAATATTAAAATTCAATCCTTTTTTTTTAGATATACTACATTCCCAGGTGGCTGGATCGTACGGAAGCCAATACGTGCCGGATATTGGGACTGACTTTCAAATAAACAGCAGAAAATGGCAACCCAATTCGGTGACGGTAATGAAAAACCATGAAACTTTGTGGTGGAAGATGAGGGCAATCTTTGACGACGATTGTCATAAGACGCTGAAACTGACGGCCTAACACCAGCGCACCTTCTAGTACCGCACATTAGCTGATATAGTAACCGAAGGAACGGATGTTCTTAAACCGTTGATATTATTGCTTTAACGATAAAAATAAAGAATTTATTGTTAAAAAGTTACTTTTTTTTTAAGAAACTTTCTACCTTTACTTTTGCAGAGAATTGATCAAAATGCATGGGCATATCCCCATGTCAAAATATACAGAATTGACTAACTGGCTGGAAGCTTTCGAATGAGTAAAAGCTTCTTGCTCACGCTCTGTGTAAAGCGCCCAAACATAAAACTAAGTGGAGACACTTTTCTCGAATCTGTATCGATTTTTATACAGAACAGAGTAACTTTGTTTACCGTGTATATTGAGGAGATCGTGTTCAAATGGCATTTTTTTTTCATGAAATGATGAACATTTGTGAACGAACTTTTTGCTTGCCTATCAAATTGAAATTATAAATAAGAAATTGATTTTCCGTCGAAAAGAACATCCGTGTTTCCTGACACAAATTTTGATACCTGATTGCTTGTTCCTGAAAATTCCCGTATTCCAATTTCCATCTCAATCCAATGTATAATAACATCAACATCACAAAAACAATGATCACTCAATATGGACGCAAACATAAAATACGGTTCAAAAATTGACACTTGGCCAAAAAGTTAGAACGCGGAATAGATAAAATGTGAAATGCGAAAAAATCGACAAGTAGCAACTATTCGCAGCGAATCTGAAATAATGGCAACGTCGATAGAACTGTTCTCGCATAAGGAAAGCTCAGTAGGCCCATGGGTTGCTACGTTTTTGCTCGTTTGAAGTGTGCGTAAAAACACGCTCTCAAACCATTGGGCTCGCTATACATGGGAATTCTCTTTCTGGGTTTCTCATGTATAGTTAGCTAATGCAGAGCAAAGGCGGGAGCAATTCATGGGAGCTTTTCATCAACATGCCCTCTAGCCTATAATTTCAACACCTATCAAGCTTTCTCCTATGGGCGCACTAATGCCTGTCTATCCACCTTTCTTTCAAATTCTATAAAATAAATTCTCTCTAGTTTTCATTCCGCCGCACATGCCATTAAAATTATAATCAAACATAAAATCGTATTAGAAATGATAGATTATGTCGTTAATAATGTTAGTGCGAATTGCAATTCACACAAACTAAGTAAACGATCGTTGTTAGTTGAAGTCGGTATAAATCGGATAAGATAAAACGTCCGCCATGTTTGCAAATCTGTTCTCTCGCGGGAGATTCAAGTGAGAGAACAACCTTGTTGTTTTCTCTGCGAGTAACAGTGCAACCAGATTACTCAAAATAAGATGGTTCAATCGATAGAATCGCTCAATGAGAGAAGCAGGAAAAATTGTCGCTGGAAACGGTTTGCATGAATTAAGAGAGAAACTTGCGCTCTCTCGCATAATTTCAGGCCATGGTTGCCACATTTACAGATTTATCCAGACAGGTACAGATTTTTGAGCTCATTTTTTGTACAGAATCTGTACGTACAGATGACAGATTTTCAAAATTTGGTACAGATTTGAACAGATTTTTGACTTTTAAAAACAAAAAAAGATTGTTTTTGTCCAGTTAATTGAAAACTTTATAGAAAATAAGTCAAAAGTTAGCCTTTATTATTCTGACGATAGGAGCTCCTTACTGGGAAGTACACGATTAAACAATTCGATTTCCAAATTTGCTACATATAATTAAATATCTGATTATAATCCCACACGAATAAATGCCAATAAAACCAAAGTTCGTAATTGTGTTGACACATTGGACGCTATCCTTTGAACGAAAAGATATTGAGGATTAATCGGCGGATCGAAAAATGTCATATTAAATATGATTCTCAAAAATCGTTTCAATAAAATTATGTTTAAACATCATGAACATTAGGAAGTGTTTATTATGAAAAATAATTTTAATGTCAGTTTTTTAAAGAGAGAAAATAAACATGATTAAATGAGTTTCACAAAAAGTGTTTAGCTAAAAATCTGTACTTTGTGTAATAAAGTATCTATCTTTTTTAGGATTAAAAATAAGGAAGCAAAATTTTCACACATCAACCGTTGAATGCAGAACTTTGTTTTCTTCGGTACAGATTTTGGTACAGATTTTTGAGTTTTCGGTACAGATGAAAAAGTTTTTTTCGATGAGCGGTACAGATTTTGATGTGGTAACACTGTTTCAGGCTGTACGAATAAGGTGTTGAATATCGACGCTCGAGACAGAAGTTAAAATATGTAAGTATGTTGCCTGCACTTTGGTAGTTAAATGCTACTTTTTCGCGTTTTATACGATCATTCTAATATGTCTATGAAATGTATAACAAAGTTGTAGAGAAATATAGCTACAAAAATGTTTGCAAGGCGACCCCATTTACCGACCCCTGACACAAAATTTCAAAGCTGAAATAATTTGCTCGTGGGCTGGTGGTGCTGGTGACCGAAGTAAGAGAGGAGAGGAGAGATTTTTTTTTTCGATTTTGCTAAAACGATTACTTGTGAGTTGAACAGAAGGCCATTCAAACCTGCAGTGAAACTTCGAAGTTTTAATAAGAACCTAAATTTGGGCTGAATTAAACGAACTTCAGAACATTAATTATGCGGGTTAAGCTGTGTTTGACCATTTTAACGAGCCTTTTGGATGCATGGGAGGTGACTATTGGTTTTTTTTGATAATGCGAGAACTAATCGAGAAAAATGAATCTAATGTGATTCGGGAGCGTATTTATATTTAAAACATGATTTTCTGATAGTTGAGAAAATTGAAGAAGTTATGCTTACCTTACTATAACAGTATTTTTTTTTTGCATTTTGTAATAACTTAACGGACCGCAGTGTAGAAATCTTAGTGTAAGAAACATGACAAATCTCACTTGCTTGATGATAACATTGAGCTTACCAGAAGGTCACATGGAGAGAGGTGTCTTGAGTCTCAAGCGTTATGTCGTGATTTTACGATTCTTATGAATCTCAATTCAGAGATTCACTCAGACACGTCTTTCACTCACAAGAATAGATTAATGACTGACTTTGTTCTGTTTGTTTTTCCCTGGGGGAGGAAGACTGAAATTTGCTGTATCGTTTTCTGTATCGTTTTTTTACTGTTCGGCAAAAAGCCAGCAATTGTTGAAAAGATTTGTAATCGTTAAAATTTTAACTTTAGATGATCAGTTTCGTTTAGCGAGTCATATAACTCAGTTGTTTAGGTGCTCAATTTAGATTTAGCTATTTTTAGAACAATCATTAATCAAACCGTTTTTATTTATTAGCCTCAAAACTTTAACGAAATTAGAGCGACTCAATACGCCTGATAATGCAAGAATTTGCCAGAGCAAATCAAAACCTAATTAAATCATTGATTTATGCAAAACAAGTGCTTTTCAGCATCAAACAAGTTTTATTAAAAATCACTAAATAAGAAAGTAAAATTTTGAAACTTCGCACTGGTCGGTAGATTGATGAAAAAACTTTGACGTCTGAAAGATTTTTTTCTTTTTTATTCAGTCTTCCTCCCCCAGGTTTTTCCTACTGTTGCCAAAATAACAAACGTTTCCATTGACATTTATATTATTTTATTTATCTTCAGTGTTGCCGAATACAGCTATTATTTTATTTTATTTTTAATTAAATTTGATTTATTTTCGTGCATCCTTAATCTCATCACTACATTCCTTCTTACCTCTTTATCCTCTATATATTTTCTTTAGAACAAAATTTTATTCACCATATATTCTTAATTTTTATTTCATATTCCACATCTTTATTCTCCATCCTACAAATTTTATTTAATTTATGCTTATCCTTCATCTCATTTCCACATTCCTTCTCAACTATATTCTCAATAGAATCATATTTTTCTTGTAATCCGAAAATATTTTTCACAAAAGCCTTCCCAATTTGCGCTTTTTCTGTCGCTCTGCTTTTGTTTACCAGAGCCGGAACAATCCTCAAAAAAGAACATTCTTGACAACAGCTTTCTCAAACTGTGCTTTTCTTGTCACTATGTTTCTGTTTACCAGAGCCGGAATAATTCGATGGTATTCTTAGAAACGGCCATCACAACCAGAAGGCTTATTCAAAACAAACAATCAGCAGCAGTAGCCTTAAAAATCCAATTCAAATAAAAAAATCAGAAGCAGCAGCCTTAAAAATCTGCGCTTCCTAAGTCAATCCTGTCTTTTCCACCAGAAGGCCAAATCAAAACAAACAATCACCAAAAGCAGCTTTAAAATCTGTACTTCCTTAGCTGAGCCGTTTTTTTCTTTTTCCCCGGAAAGCCAAATCGTAGCAGACAATCAGCAACAGCAGTCTTTAAAATCTACGCTTCCAAAGCCATCCAGTCTTTTTCCAGTTACCGAATCAGTAACAATATTGTTCGTAGCAGCAGCCTTTAAAATCTGTGCTCCCTGTGTTAATCCGTCTTTCATACTGGAGGCCGAATCAGAAATATTTTTTTCGTAGCAGCAGCCTTGACAATCCGCGCTCTCTATCCTTATTCTACCAACCACGACATTGTCGTGATATTACGATTCTTATGAATCTCAATTAAGAGATTCACTCAGACACGTCTTTCACTCACAAGAATAGATTAATGACTGACTTTGTTTTGTTTGTTTTGCCTCTGTTGCCAAAATAACAAACGTTACCATAGACATTCATTGTATTTATCTTCAGTGTTGCCGAACACAACTATTATTTTATTCTATTTTTAATTAAATTTGATTTATTTTCGAACATCCTTCATTTTAAGGCATTTTGCTGGGGAGGAGCAAAAAATATTGGTTTTTCATTGAATACTTTTTTCTTCATTGGCTGATTGCTTTTCATAAATATTTTCCTTAAAGTCTTAATTGAGACAAATATTTTTTCCCCAGACTGAAATAAAAACGTTATTTTGGTTCAAACATTGTGTTTTGGCCGCGAATTGTCATCTAAAACGCAATGTGTTAAATGAGTAATTGAGGGGTAGACGAGAGTTTACCGACAAAATACAATCTTTGAACCGAGATAACTTTTTTGGTTCAAGCCCAATCGGGTTTACGGGTAAAACATTTTTCTCAATTTAAGATCTAAGAAAAATATTTATAAATAGCAATTAGTCAATGAAAAAAACGTTATCAATGAGAAACCAGTACCACAAACTGAATGAAGAGTTTTTTCAGAAACCGTTTTCAACCGTAAATAAACGATATTTTTGTACGACTTTAAGGTTAACGTTTTTTCGGTTGTTCGTGAAGAAGAGTTTTTTTTGTGGGGTGGACCCTGACTAGTTTTTCTGACCCTTTTTTTGGGCTCCGAAGCAATCCAGGGATTGTTTTTGGGGGAAGGAGAATTTTTCTAGTCAGTTTATTTGTTTCGACCAATTAGTCCGTTGATCGATGGTTGAGAACGGTAGGTTGAACTTGATCTGGACCAATACAGCATACCCACCCCAAGGTCAAAATAGTCGGTTGGTCTCCTAGGAATGGTTCTTAAATCCCGATTCACCAACTGCCTCTTTTTGCACTCTGGAGGATAGTATTCTTGGATCAAAAGCTTCTCGAAGGATCGTCAATTAGCAAATAAAATCAATTCTGTTGAGTCTTTTGACATCTGATTTAGAAGTGTTTGCTAGGAACCTGGCTGGTGCCAGTCAAGGTGATTTGCAAGCAGACTTTTTACCCGGTTCGGCGGTGATATATAAAGTCTGCTTCATTTAATATTGGAACACAAACAATTTCGTGTAGTTCAGTCATTTATTAACGAATTCATAATTTGTTTTTCATACAAATGTAGCATTTTCTTTACTCTTTCATAAAAAAAAATAAAAAAATAATTCATTGCTGTTTCGATGAAATTCTCGTACTTTTCCCGTAATACGGCACATTAGGCGGCGCACACCCTTTTCGTCCACCGTTTTGGCGATTTGATTCCACCAGTTCTTCATTTGAGTCATGTTCCTAACAAGTTTTCCCTTTGCCTTAAGCCTCCGCTTCGTGATTGCCCAGTATTTCTCTATCGGCCGGAACTGGGGGCAGTTTGGGGGGTTGAGGTCCTTCGGTATTACGCTGACCCCGTTCGTTGCGTACCATTCCATAACCGTTTTGCTGTAATGGCAGCTTGCGAGCAGGCTTCCGAAAAGTACAGCTTTGCTATGACAGCTTTTTTCTTGCCAAACAAACTGTCTCGGTTTTCCTTACCACTCGGTTCGCTGCTGTACCGTCGGTAACGAATCGTAATGCTTCGGCTACATCGGACACGTGCGAGAACCCAGGCTGTATCTGAACAATCTGCTCAAAGCATGCGTTGCCGAAAGTGTTGTGCTTTAAGCTGTAGCGAACCCAACCGACAGTTCGGTTTTCATCCCCCCATCCTCCTGTTCCGAAAATAATTTCATCCTAACTGTCGGCTGCAGGGCATGACAGTTTGGGCAGGACTGTCACGGGTGACTGTCGTACCCATACCGTACCCATGCCTGATCGTATGCGCTGCTGCTCGGTTTCGAATAGATCGAACGAGCCATCTATTCGCACCGAGCAGCAGCATACGATCGGCGCGTAACTCGGTATGTGGTGCCGGTGCAGGTTAGGCGAAAAGGGGAGGGGAGGGGAGGGTGATTGGGGTGATCACCACCCGCAGTAGCTTCAAGCAAAAGGAAAATACGTTCGTTCGAAATCAACTCAGCCCGAGCGAATCTCGGCTACAGTCGGACGGAGAAAGTAGTACTGTCATGCGAAATTCAACGCATTGAAAACTGTCACGAAGATTTTCCCAAAACTGTCACGAAGCTTAAAAAAATTTCATACCCACGAACAAACTCTCGCATGATGTAAAACAAGCCATCGCTGTACATCGCACGACCGCTCCTTTTAAAACTGTCGGGGAAGAAATATTCGGGAAGCTTTCATCGAGGTGCATGTGCGACATTCGCAAGAATACTGTCGTTCGCCAGTACTTTTCGGAAGCCTGCTTGCGAGGTCCGGCCAAAACATTACTGGACGGTCATGGGCACGAATAAACGGCAGAATCCGTTTCTGTAGGCACTCTTTTTTGTAGACTTCTGATGTCATTGTCTTGTCAGTGAGAAAGACTTTGGTTTTCTGTCCACAACTGCATATCCCCTGCCAAATCATGTACTTGCGGGCGAATTTGGCCACTTGGCGAAATAGCCACTTAGAGACTCTGCGGAAATTCCGGAACAACCGTGCAAAACAAAGCAATCCAAAACAAATCTTTGAGCTTCCCGGTTTCACTCAAATCACCTCAGAATGGTCTACCTGGTTGGAAATGATGGATTTACAGTCCAAGTTGGCCACTTTACTCAAAATGAGCGATGAATTTTGCCTGGTTGTTTCGAAATTTTTTTAAACGATTTCTTTTTTTGCACGAACACTACAATCGTTTAAAAAAAGAATCCAGTGTACATGGTGAAAGGTAATGAATTTCCCGACACGTGGGTGAAAAAAGTTTCCAAATCCGTCCACTAGGAGCGCCACAATGAGCAAAAGGATTTGTTCCAATATTAAATGAAGCAGACTTTATAAATGACTATTCTGATTGGGGGTTCTCTTAAGACTAACTTTATTTTAATTCCTCTTTACAGTTGTAGAGCGGTGACCGACCGAACATGGTACAGTCCGAAAGTGAGTAATCAGCATCCTGCGCTGAGCCCTCACATTGGACTTTGGTCGATATACAGTTTGTTTATGCTTTGCGTGCATAAACGAACTGTAACATTGATGAACAATGTTGCGGATCCACCACAAAGGGTCCTTTTTAAGTCAAGAACTTGAACGTTCTTGCCAACCTCCAGTTGTAATGTTGGCCTCTACATTTAAAACGAAAAAAAATCGTGTTTGACGCTGTCTATTTTTCTTATTTTTGTGTGATCCCAACTTCTGGATAAATGTTACTCGAAAAAAGTAGTTTCACACTTTTTATCACCGTTTGTTTTTGATTTTCCGAATTTAAAAAAAAATCTTCAAAAATTTTCATGGAAATGAATGAACCTTCCTTTCAGCAAAAATGAAGCCATACTGTCAACCACATGGAACTATTTCAAAGGTTAGGGAGAGAATAGGGAGGAGAGTTTCCAACCACACCGTATAGCACTGAGCTGACCGACCGTCTATTTAGGGACCGAAAAGGTTCGTCCACATTTTAATTTTATTTGCATAAATGTTCCTCGCCTCCAGTTCGGTTTTCCCCGGAACTGGCTGACTGACACTGGTCGAAAAACGCAACCCGTTGAGAAGGTAAATGATAGCGGTTCGTAGTGTGTGGGTGAATGTTGGGGTTGTGTGTGCGGTTATGTTAGTTTCCGGTACAAAGTGAAATTGTTATCATTTCCACTTTTCACTTTTCCTTGTTCTCATGGTTCAACGGTTGGGGTGTTCCAGGGGATTTTTTGTTGCCAGAGGATACAATGTTATTTAATCTGTTGATATTTTTAGATGATGATCAGTTGATTCAGAAGAGAACTGTAAAAAACGCTTATCTGTACTGTGAAATCCCAAATTGAATTTTAAAGGGACTATGGTGTTCAATTAAACAAAACTATAGACTTTTTAAATAATTCACAAATCTCAACATAACATCATGACATCATTGATGTTGGGAGTTCAACTATATATGGTAGATTCAACTTAAGTGCTTTGGTTGATATGATATTATGAT
Source organism: Uranotaenia lowii (assembly GCF_029784155.1). Lineage (NCBI taxonomy): Eukaryota > Metazoa > Arthropoda > Insecta > Diptera > Culicidae > Uranotaenia > Uranotaenia lowii. The sequence goes on from NC_073692.1 coordinate 104,725,533, forward strand.
ATAATTAATTCAATCATTAAAACAATCACATGATTGAATCATTTATACTGCTATGAATGATTTCATGGGCTCAACAGTTGTTTTTTCCATTTTGTTTCAAAACATATTTAGTTTATTTTATTATTTGAATGTTCCAGCAGTCTGCTCCACATGTACATGTAGTTTCTAGACGTGTATGTATTTATTCAAATATCATTCAATCAATCATAAAAATATAGTTGAATTTACTATATTTGGAGTTCAATGCTTAAAATCAATCATTCATTTCTATCGTGAACATTCATTACGTCGTGTGTAAAAAGTACAAAATCAAGCTCCAATGTCTTTTCATTTAGAAAACATGGTGTCCGAAAAACATATTGAAGATGTGAAATACAAATTTATAGTTTTTCTCTTAATTTTTGCAGCTATTTTTTTTTTTTTGAATCCTTAAGATTTTTCATACGACGTAATGAAAGTGCACTCGTGATTTTTAGTTGAATTCATCATATTATACCATCAGTTGAGTAAATTATACCATTACAGCTGAATCTAATATATTCATGGTTGATTGTATAAGTTCGATCAGCAGTTTGTAGTTGAGTTTATTATATTTATAGCTGGATGCAAAAAAAATTAAATACATTTTGATGATTGATATAACCAGCTGAAATAATAAGAATAACAAGCGTCTTTTTTCTCCGTGAAACGGAATCCAGTACCTATCGCAAATTTCAAAATAGCTAATATCGTTCCGAAAAGATAATCTAATTTTGGAAGCTTTTCGCCAAAAATTGTGTACACCGAACGCGGAAAATTCAATCTGCCTCGGAGCACCATTATTGAACCGTAATCGATTGCGGGAAACAATATAGTCGAAAACCAAAGGAAAATAGCTCCTATATTGTTTCTTGGAAGAAACGAAATAAAATCTCTGCGGTAATAAAGTTTGGGAAAGGAACCCGAAATAACAGGAAGTAAAATTGTTACATGAAATGAAAAATGTGTCCGCTATTATGATTCCATTTTCCTCCGTAAACTCCTCCGTACGTTTTTGGTCGTTTATTCGCTGCCAGGAACAGGTAAAGCGCATGAAAATAAACGTAACGCCACGTTTCGACGGAACAACAGGGAAAAAAAATGAACGACCGAATTTCAATCAGATGCTCTCGGTGCAGTTTGGGAATTGTATCACCAGTTAACTTTTCTTAGAAATGGAACGAAAGTAAGAAATGACATTGATGTGAGATTCAATGTAATGAAAAATCCAAAGACACAAAAATTTTAAAATATGTGGTTGATGAAATAAGTTCAAATTTCCAAACTTTCAAAATTACAATCGATTCGCAATATAGATCAAGATAAGTGACTTCATTTTTCATTTACCGTCGAAATATAATGTTGGTTAACCCTCATCCGTCCCTGAATTTTTTGACCCGTTACAGTCCCTGGAGTGTCAATTTGACAGTGACACTCCTCACTAAAACCAATACATATATCGTTTCATATTTTGTAAAGTATCCCTGCGTTTATGAAATTACACCATCGGTTTCAAATTGCCTTTCTGATGAATATAAATTTATTGCGGAAATCTTGAGTTAATATACTTGAAATCCAGTGGATAGGTTATATTTTAGTGCAGGAAAATCTGAAAAAATTGCAAATTGACAAAATGCTCGAAAAACATCTGCCTTGGAAAATTCGTAAAAAATGCTGTGTTTCGTATTTTGACAATCTAAAAATGCAACAATGTGCAAAAATTTGACAACTTTTCAATCCTATTTTATCTGGTGTGACTTGAACTATTTTTACGGTTCATTGATTGCAATGTACGGTTTCCACAACACTTTTTTACATTTTTTGTGATCATGATTTTATAAAATTTCAAAAAATAAATTCATTTCAGATTTTTTGAAATTTTTTTGAGCATTCTGATGCTGATCTTTTTTCCAAAGCATGTTTTACGGATTTTTTTTAGACTTTGTATAACAGAAAACTGAAGTGTTGTAACTGAATCGATTGAAAAACTAGAAAGATAAAGCGGTTTAAGCGAGGAGTGTCAAATTGACACACAAGGTCTGATAAGGCAGTTTTTTTCCTGGGCTTTCAGGGTGCGTCCTTAAAAAAAGTAGTGATGCAATATTAAAGATTTTAAGAAATTATTGAGGGTCCCCGAAGAAATTGTTCTATTTGGATGCAGCCGAATAAAGTTACAAGCCGCCAAACTTCCAATAATTTCATATTGACGCTCAATAGCGGATTAGGGTGGAAAATAAAAACAAAAAAAATCTCTGCTTGGACAATTTTAATCATTTCAATACAAATGTTTTGTGATCAATATCATTTTGATAAATCCATCATTTCTAAAACTTTTTCAACTTTGATGAATAATTAGCTTTACAAACCTGGAAAAGCAGAATTAAATTTATCCAGCTGTTTTAATGAAATTAAAAACTTTAATAAGACAATAATTTGATATACTCAATTTTAAAAAGTGGATTTAAGGCCATTTTTTAATTTCTGCATGACTTATTTTTATACAATGATTGTTTCTAATGCCAAAAGACATACTATTAACTTTTTTGCATTAACGAAACGTTCTTTCGGTCTTTGACAAAATTGTGAAGCAGAAAATTTAAATAAAAAAATACATAAAATAGCACAAAAATATCAACAGGTTGGTTCCATAGAAGAAAGAAAAATGATGTTGATTATCAAAAAAAAAAAATGAGATTTTCCCCTGCAAACTTAAAAGTTAAAATTTTGTCATGGAAACGTTACCTAAAAATTCAGTAAATCATTATGGATGAGTTTTGAATTAAAACGATGCTTTTCAATGTCAATGTATTCTTTAAAGTATGATGCTGTGGCAGAGATTGACAAAAGCTGAAATTTTGGATAAACTTTTATTAACGGTCATTCATAAAAGTATCCAATTTTTGTCGTGGATTAACTTATTTTTCCATTTTATCCCTTGTTATTTTGAATTTATTTGAATGTTTACAACTATTTTTTAAGGATAGTTTTAAACCTTCATTCATAAAAATCTTCAACGATCGAAACAATCTTTTAAACAAAAATAAATAGAATTCACATCCTCTACGTTTTAATGTTTGCTCTATCAACTGATTAAGTTTTCGGCATATTAATCAAAATTTTCAACAAAAACCATGATCTTTAATCATTCTGTCTTCAGGATATTCGAAAAAATCGAGGCGACAATTAATGAAAAGTCAATATGAATAAACTTAGGTTGCCTGAATTTTTCCAGCACGTTTCCGGGTTATGGATATTTTTATAAAAACTTGGTAAAATACAAGACTTTGATTTAACTTTTTTTTAACATGAAATCCGGAAAATATTCGTACAAATTTGGTCTAAACCTAGATATTATTCAACAAAAAATAAGAAAAAAAGCACTCGATTCGATATTTTATTAATCGAAACGCCTTAAAGGATTTTAAATCATAGTTTTGGCTTGCAGAATAAGTTAATGATGATAATGATAACACTTGCTGGAAAAATTTCGTTTTGTTAAAATTCAGCTGAAAATAAGAACAATACCAAAAATACACAATAATTAGGGAAACTGATTTCTATAACTATTTTTCTACTCATGCATGACCATCATATAAACTCAAAAAAAAAAAAACTTTAAATATTCATGCTACGATTCAAAATAAATAAGTCATTTATAATTCATTCAAAATGACGTTCTTATTCGGAATTAGTAATTTGCTTGAAAACAAATTTAAGCAGTCTTGTTTAGTAATTTGAAGTCAATATTTGCACCATCAGAAAACGAATACATATTAAATTTTGAATAAAACCAGAATTCGAAGCTTCGGTCATAAGAATCAGTGTACAGAAAAAAAATGACCAAAAAATGGGAATATGTTTTTCTTAGTGTATCAACACTTTCGAGGCCTATCAAGCAAGGTCTCATAATAGTCAACAACACAAACAAAAACCTAGAGGACCCATTATCTAATGTAATTTTCTTTTCTCAGAAAATAGATCATAATTCGCAACATTTTCGATAATTTCAACCGTTTTCAAAGGTGTAGTGTTTATTGGGCTTCTCTTCAACCATCTGGAAGAAAATCAGCAAATTTAAGTCGAAGAGCTTGAGCAACACATGTTTTGGAAAAAATGTTTCTAGGGCGGGTAAGACGAACACCTCAAAATCGTAGGAAACGGACACGTTAAGTTTTTCCAGGTATTTCTAATTTTCATTGGTTTGATCCTCCATATGTTTAAAAAAAAAATTGTCAAAAGCAATTGTCTTTTGAAAAGCACTCAGCATCTCAAACAGGCCATAAACACTGTTAACACTGGATCCCTGGTGAAGATAGCGCTTATGAAATACAGAATTCCGAAAACCATACTGTATCGCTTCTAGACTCGGACCAGCTGGTTCCATTTCGTTTTAAACACGTTCTTAAAAACTTTCTCACAAAAATATGTACTTTTACAGCATATTTTCCGGTAAAATTTACTTTTTTTACGCAGTGCCCGTTTTACCCGATCAATCCTGGAAAGTGTAATTTGCATGTTTTAGGTTGCTGTTAAAACAGTTTCGATGAAGGAAATTTTCTAATTCCAATGGTGAACGCGATAGCAAACAACCTAGACTTCCCATTTGCACGAAAACTGCGATGGAAAATGCTATATCTGATTTTGTATTGCGATTCTAACTTAGGGTGTCAGTCTTACCCGACTTTCCCTTACCTGACTAAAAAAGTAAGTAATTCCGAATTAAAAAACAATTTCAAGAGCAGGTCAGAAATCTACCCTAATTAAAAATTGTTTAGAAAAATGAATCTAATTGTTCATTATTATTTAATCATCTGAATGAACATTTATTTTCTTTTTTCACGTGAAAATTTGATAGAAAAAATCCGCGGATATATTTTAAGTTTGGAAAGACTTTAATCACGAAATGAAATGTGAATTTTTGACTGGGAAAAATATCCATTTTGTTTAAAACATTATTGATAACACATATTGATAATTAATTTTAATTCGATAAGAAGAAGAAAATATTTTATTTCATCTCCAGAGAACCAAGAGTCCAGAGTAGGGTGGTCTAACCGGTTTTACCGAAACCGGTAAAACCGGTAAAACCGTCCATTTTCCAATACCGGAAATACCGGATTTTGGGACGGTAAAAACCGGTATTTCCGGTAAATTTTTCATCATTCTTTGGTACTGTAATAAAATTTACTCAGCTCAATGTTTTTTTTTAAATATGTATGAGTACAAATACTCATATTTTGTTCAATCAGAGTCAAAATCAAAGATCAATAAATCTTACTACAAGGTAGTATGTATATGTGAAATTTGATTTAGCAGTTGTCGATGTTACTGACGTTCAAAAGAGTGACGTTCAAAAGAGCTTTGACAAGCTGCCATCTCTCTTTTCGATGATATTTTTCCATGAAATTTCACACATTTCAGTTCACCTATCGTACTAACGCTTCACAATATTTAAAGACTGCACAAGTGTACAATGACTGAAGAAAGATACTACAGCAATAAAAAATTTAAGGTTGCTTCACAATAATCACTGTATTTTTCATTGAAAAACTGGAATTTGGACAAAAGATGCAAAGATATTTTATCTATGAACAGGCCAAGTTTATCAAAATCGTTCTAAGCGGTGCTGGGCTTTCAGAAATTTAAAACCAAAAATGTGGAAAACTGATTAAAACTTCCTACTTTGGCAGCATTTAACACACATTTTAGAATATTTGTATGAAATTGATCTATCAATATTTTCAAGCCAATTGATGGAACTCTGTTGTTTTTATTTTGAACGCTGTTGAAGCATTTTCTTCTTCAGGACAAAGCAGTAAAATTTTTTTAATAAATTTTCAACAGTATTATAGCAACAAAGAGCGTATGGATCACATCCAAACAACTATATTTATTGCTGAATTTCGACTGGTTTTTAAATAGATTATTATTTCTATTTGTCCGTTTTAATTTTGGAAAGACAAACTTAATGCGATCACGACCTAGGTTGTGGGAAAACATCCGTATTTTAGACAACAAATATCTGTTAAATTGTGAGTCAACCAAAAACTTTGTGGCAGTGTTTTGTTTAGTTATTAATTCAGCCATTTTTTAAACGAAAAATCTTTTTGTATATCAAATTTCATATCATTTTCATAAAAGACAATAAAAACTTTTAATAAATCTGTAAAATGTTTTCTTCAATCTGAATATTGTTTTACAGCGTTTAGAACAACAATTCGTTGAAAATTATATGAAACTTCTATAGTTTCTGCAACCTCAATGCGAAATTATAATAATAAAATGACTTTGATAAATATAATGATTACCATGAGAGTGATGATAGATTAATGACACAGGAATAATTTAAAGTCACAATACAATCTTTTTTAATTGAAAAAGTTCCAAAATCTGTTGCGTTATAAATTTTGAGCTTTTTTTTGTGTTTCGATTAACATTTTAACATTTTTATGTCAATAAATTCTAAGCATTTTAGTCCATTACTACAGCAATTAGACGAAACATTTTAATCAATTTTACATACTTTGAAAAAAAAAATACTGGTTTTACCGGTTTTATCGGTTTTATAAATTACAAATACCGAAATACCGGATTTGGAAAAAACCGGTAAATCCGACCACCCTAGCCCAGAGTGATCAAAGTGTTAGATAGAATCACTTTTTTTCTATTCAAATTCTTCCGGTTATCAAAATGAAAGTTCATTTTCAAAATTCACTACTATACATGTTCAATTCATCATTGAAAGATTATACAGACAAAAGTATAGATTAGAAAATTTGATTTCTTGGATGAAAAATAAAAAATTGATAAAAATTAAAATAAGGAATTTCATATTGTCCTGTAAGTATTGAAAGCACGAATCAAATTTTAATTTAGTTGAAATAGCACTTCAAAATTCTAAAGAATTATAAGATTATGTTTTAAGAAACAAAAATTGAAAATTGAAAAACAAAGGCTAATTTACTAAAAAAAATAAAAAATTGAACATGTAAATTAATTTCAACATTGAAAATCTACTTCCTTGAAATTCGGTAAATTTATATGAAAATTAAAACAAAATAAAAAAAAATACAAAAGGTTGATTTTTCACATTTTTTAAGGAATTTTTTTCAATGAAAACGTCTTTCCATTTTAAAAACATATTTAGAAAATTCAATTGATAACTAAAGGAGATAGCATTTTTGGAGCCTTCGTTTCAATGATTGATTTGAAAATTTTTGGTTTCAAATCATTTGTCCAATTTTTCTATCTTTTGTTTTGGTGATATGGAGTTTATTTGATTAAACATGAATCGGACTTGTAAGTAAAGTGAAAGTAAAAATGATTATGAATTCATTTTCAAAGGTGTAGAGTAAAAGAGAAATATGAGATATCAAAAAAAGAAAGAGCATAAGCCGTAAATACCATAAATTTCTCGAAAAAGATACAACGGCTCACCGGCTTGAACCCGCAATTTCCGCTTCAGTACAACGGTGCTTTAGCCAATTACACCACGGTGAACGTGACGAAATAGGCTCCAATATGCGTACATGTCGAGTTCCGCCGGTACTCGAAGAAGCCAAAATTTCATGCTGTCTTGGGGTATGCTGATAATTAATTTAAATAGGACTATAATTCAAAATGTTTTTTCGCAATGTTCTACAGTTTTGGTAAATTTTTTAAGACATATCTCAAATATTTTTTACATATTTTCAAAAGTTGCAGTTTTTGATTAAGGGCAGCCAAAATTAACACCTAAATTCATAGCAATCAACCAATAACCAATAACAGCCCCTCCCCCTCCCCGTTCGCTCGGCCTTGCCTCCAGCAAACCTTTTAAATGGGAAAAATATTTTTATTATATGAAAATCTCTACTTGTCCTTCTTATATAAATATATTGTATATTACAACTGGTACTCTGAAATACATCTGCGATGGTCAAGACGATGATGAAGGCTTGAGAGAGAAGAGCGTACACGATCGACACCGAGAGATGGGCTACAACATAGCGAGAGATGGTCACCGAGCGATGGGATACGAGAGACGGGCAGCGAGAGAACCAACACCAGGCATTACCACCACAGCAGCAACCGATGGCAACAACAATACCACCCCCTACCCCCAGGAAACCACCCCAATAACACCCTAATCCGACAGCGATCGAATAAACCCGGCCTGCTCAAGAGTTCAATTTGAGCTTGGCCCTTCAGTACTTATGGGAAGGCGCCAAGCAACCAACCAATCGATGTTCGAACCCCAATTTTATATTGTTTAGTATAGTTAAATATAATCATGTAATTAAGTCGAATAAATGTCTACGTTATTAATGTCGCGTTTTATGTAAAAGTGTGTCGAATTATTGTGCGTCCGGAACGTCCAGTTTAGGATTTAGTAGGAAGTTGAGAACAACTCCGTGGCCTACTTCATCCGAGTCCATCCTACAACGGATTCAACCCCAAGGAACCAAGGCATAACCCACACCCAACATTGGTCACCCAGGCAAGACGTCCGCCACCATACAGTCCACTCCAATCATCGGATATCGAGGCAAGGTACTTACCCAACATATATTCATATAATTAAATTTGAGCCTATGATGGAATTTAAACTTTCTTGAAGGGATGTTTTGCCACACGCAAGTAAAACTGATGTTAAATCAATCCAAAATAGAGAAGAAGATGATTCACACATGTATTTCATGTACCTAAAGTAATAAATTATAAACAGTGTCTTCACTATGAAATAGAAGATAATTTTCTGAACTTATTTTCAAGACAGGATACACTTAGTTTTGTCACAAAATACTTTTGTGTCGCACTTTCAATCTTTGAAAAAAAATTTTTTTTTTTAATTAAATATTTGGATCTGACTTAAAAGGTTGCCGACCACAGACATGGTGCAAGTTGAAAAAAGGTTTTATTTCCTCTAATTATAGACACACACTTTACCACGTTGGTGGCGTTCGTGTCTCAAAAAAGGAGAAAAAATAGTTTGAGAAAATGCAGATTTAAAAAAAGTTTGAAACATCGACTTATAAAAATTTTACAAAAATTCAGTGTTTTGTTTGTTTAGAATGACGTCAATTTTCCAATCCAGGGTTAACAATTTTCTATTGAGAATTAAACAAATGTGACGGTATATGGATTGAAAAGTACGGTTTACCATTTTTCCAATTTTTGACGGTCATAATCTTCAAAAAAATCATTATAAAACATATCCAATTGGACAACATCGGGCTTCTAATTTTAGCTAACTCATGCTGAAGGTAATGATTTGGATTTCTAAACATTTAATAAATGATCGACAGTCTGTTTTCTAAAGCATGTTTCTAAGTTTTTTTGTGGCTTTGAATAATGTAAAAGTGAATAATTAGAGCTGACTATTGTAGTCAGCAGTAGCAAATTGACACTCCTAGAACTAGAGTAAAGAATACAAAATTCTTCTTTGTTTCAGGGAGTTCACCTACACAGAGAAAAAAAAATTGATTTATAGCTTCTTTTTCAAAGTCTTTTCCAGTACAAAAGCCTCCCATCAGGTGGATAGATCCAAAACCGGCTTCCGCTAGTTGCTATTATGTGTAGTTGCAAGGTTGCAGAAAGCTTTGTGTCCTGGGGCTGAACAAATAATATGCTTTGATTCCTTGCCAAATATGTCGATCAACTGTTTTTTTTCCTGGAAAAGTATTTCTATGTGTTTCATTTTGCGCGATGGAGGTGTCGTGATTTTTATGTTCATGTTTTAAATCCCACGGGCAGTGTCAATGATAGGGTATGTGTTGACAAACTCTTCGAAGCGGCTTGGAAGCTATTTAGCATAGCTGATTGGACCATTTCGTGGTAGAACTGTTTATTTTAGTAATTATTCCACTAAACAAATACAGCATAACTTATGTTTGCAATTTATTTGTTGAATACCATTTTTTTTCTTTGTTATTGCAATTTTCCCTACTTACTGCAAATTTAACCAACAAATTTGTTCTATTTTTGTTGGAAAAGGGTAAAAAACACAAAGAATTTATCTAAAACTTATTAATACTAACTAACTTATTTTAGATCAAAATATGCTTTAAATAATCGACTTTGAAAATAGAATCTCATAAAGAAATCAAAGAGAATTCACATGACAACCGTAAAAAAGGATTTTTTTCCGTTTTTTCATGAATTGCATACAAATTCTTATACAGGAACGGTATCGTGAAGAAAACTAAGGTCTAGCCATTTGTGCTTGATGTGATAAAATTAAGAACGGCTGTCCAGTTCCTTCAAAAATGAAAATAGGAAAAAAATGCTTTGTTAGGGATAGTTTTGTAGGTTGTGTCCCGTTGGGTTTCAAAACTCATTCATAAATAAAATGCTGACTTTCAAATAAGTAACTTTTCAGGTTCTTGGAAGTTTTTCAATCTCAGGGTCACGTTCACCATTTAAAATATGCAGAAACATCAAATTTGATCCCCATTTCTGGCACCATCTGGTCAGATACGAAGGCATGAATATTTTTACCCTCCTTCATCATGATGAGATGACTGCATCCAGCCAAATATTTTCTGCTACTAACTTCCAAAAAGCTCATCAGGCACAATTTCATATCAGGTGCATTCGATCGAAAGATAATATTATCGGTTCAGCTGCTCGCCCCTGCCCTCATTCGCTTGATTTTTGCTATCGTAAACGCCCTTGGGGACCAAATCAGGGCACGGGGGCAGATAAATTTTCAATTTGCCAGGAAGTGGATAAAAGGGCCTGACCGTGGGGAACATTTAATTTCCAACTCATGTGTCATTCGCTAGGGGAAGTTCTCACGCGGATTTTCCGCTCGTTTCCGGTTTTTTCAAACAGTGGAAACTTTGTGAATCTGTCCAGGCACCAGCTTGACATCCTCGCCGTATGGTTCCGGTACCAAAAATTCATTAAGATTGGTTGAAATAATAATGAATGTGTGATTCGGGAAACAGACACATGCACTGTGTCGTGTCGTGCTATCGTTACCGTAAAAATAAACGATGAACAATAACATACACACTTGGCTACTGGCAAATTGATAATTAATTTTTTGTTATTGCTTCATTGCCCCTCTGAAAATATTTTTCATTCTGAAGTTTTCTGATAAAATTAATTTTGTAGGTACTATTTCAAAGATATTTTTGAGAAAACCAAACAGTTTGAACGGCACTCGAAAAAGATTTCTTTGCACATCATATCATTCTGGCACCTTTTGTGTCAGGCAGCCGGTCTTGAAACCGTCAATTCGTCCAGACAGAAAAATCATCGCCATAACTATCGCCTGCCAGCCAGCATACTTGAGAGTTTTCCGCTTTTCTTGATAGCTTTTTCTGCGCGTGGCGTGGTGTAGCATCATCTGGAAACGAAAGGATTCTATACGGTTGTTTGACTTCTAATTAAACAGACGTCTGAGTCAGAAATTTATCATATTTGCCTTCCTTTTCTTCTTGAAACAGATCTTTTTCCTTCCCAACAGAAAGTCATGCATAGAAGTTTTTTTTCCAAACCGGAGCCTGTTTGTTATTTTATGTGAATAAAACACCGGAAGTGGGTCTCTGGCTTGGCAAAACTTTGGGTACGGAAATTTTACCAACGTTCGTCGGTCGGAATCAATGCGTATCGTTGAATGGTTCACTGATCCTATCTGACAGCCCGGAAAAGAAATGCTGGTATGCTTCTTCTATAGTGACGTTTCAACTGTTCCTTTTTGTGGGATGTTTTTTCCCTTCTTAAAGAAATCACTTCTTTACCATTTCTGAACCACAACCTGCAATCGTGAGAGTAAATTTAAATATTTGCTGTCTTTTCTTCTTGCAGTCACTTATTTCGGAGTTTGAACTTTGCTTTCTGGGTTATTTTTTTTATAGCAAGGAGTGACATTTTAAACTGAATCCTTTTCTCATTCTTATTTTATCAAAAGGTGAACTCTCAGATATAGACTTTATAGAAATGTATAGAACTCAAATATAAAAAAGTAATCAATGAATTTCATAAACTAAATTTTAAATGCAAATAATGTTTCTTAATATGTACCTTCTTTATCAATCATCCAAACCTTAGAAAAGTACAACAGTTTAAGCGATCAACGGACTAATTATCCATGATGCTTGAACAAATTTTGGAAGCATGAAAAAATGTTATTAAATTTTCAGAAAAATGTACTGGTAACGATGACGTTATGAACGTGATGAGAAAATCTGCTTGCAAAAAAAAGGAACATAGAACATTTTTGGTCGGCTGGTTCCATTTAAAAAAAGTTACTGAAAAGTAGACTGAGCCGAGCTCGGGTTATTATTGAATTTCTTAGGGACTGGGCTTAAAACGATTAGTTTTGGCTCAAATCTCATAAATATTTTTTTTTGTAGAATATTTAAGTTATATTTACTAATTTGAATTTTAATTCCATTAAAGGAAATTTCCTAGGAAGTAGTGGAAGCAGGTAGCAGGGAGACATTCAAATCATCGGATTTGATGGTATCTGAATAAATTTTTATTTGATCTGAATTTTTCAAGAAATAAGCTATATTCTATGAATGGTGGACCTGGTACGCCTTGTATATCCTTTGGACCGACTTCACAATCTAGGCCAGGTAAATCGACCCTGCCAGGTTAACAAACGAACCAGGAAGACCAGCTTCACCCTTATCTCCTTTAACATCCTGTACAGAAGCCGGTGATCCCTTTTCTCCAGGAATACATCTTTCTCCTTTCATAGCCATATAGCCTGCTCTGGGCCGGTAGTTCTACCTCCTCGTGGTCCAGGGTGGAAACGTGTCTGCAAATCCGGCGATTGCAGATGTAAGGCTAAGAGAATTATCACTAAACCCACTAGAGGCCGTCGACGGATCTGCCAAATCTGCGCGGAAGACGTGGTGCACCCGGGTATTTTGGTACCAGTACTTGGGTGTTAGGATGAGGGTCCAATACGCGTTCCGGGGGTTATGTCCCTGAACTGCGGATGTGATCGGAGGGAGTGCGATCGCCAACTTGTTCGCCTCCTAGACCGACTCGCAAAATGAGTAGGTGCGCAAAGTGGTGACCTTATGTCACAGGTCAACACTGAGAGATGGGTCAGGAACAAGGGGTGTCAGACGAGGAGGCACAGTGTTGTGCTGAAGGTGCCAGAGTACGACACGCGTTTCGGGAATTGATGCGCCCGAACCGCGAGTGCGACCTGATGAGGGCGGTCTACAGCTCGATTTGCGCTTCGGGTTTATACAGCCACCGATTTGAAAATTGAGTAGTTGCGCTGAGTGGTGACTTGAATCAACACTAGAGGGTTTGGAGGGGTCTGAGTCTTACACGTGGTTCAGGGGGCCTTGCCTCCAGAGAAAGTGTCGTCGACAACTCACTTTGTGGTTCTGGACTTCCTGGGCTAGATTCCTAAGTTAGTAGTTGCGCTAAATGTGGACCTCTTTTAACACGATGAGATGTCGGGGCTTAACTCGTCAGAGGAGAAGTTGTGCATCGAGTCGTGTTGTAATGAGGTCATTGCTGATAGTGGTTTCGGAAACGAGTATTGCCTTGGAGCCCTTAAGCGCGGAACGACCTCCCACCGGTAACCGGTAGTTTAAGTGTGTTAAACAGTTCAAGTCAAAGGTCAAGTGGCTCCAGATGGACTTTATGGCGTAGGGGGTACAATGTTACTTAGCATTGTTTTTTTTCTTTTTTTTTTACAAGATGGAAATTTGACTTCAAACCATAACAGCCGGGTGTTTGCTGCCGTGTGTGGGTTCATCCCACTAAAACCACATTGGGCTTCGTTTGCCAGATGTGCCCCTTGGTTTCACCCTATGATACTACATCAAGGGGTAGGCTGTGCTCATGCACTTATACATCTCACCCTTTTCCTCTTTCTCAATTTTGGTCTTTCTCCATTATCATCTTTCTCCTTTTCTCTATCGCCAACTTCAGACTGATACGGGAGACCCCGAGACGTGTGCCGGTTAGGTAACGCTTTCATAGTAACTCACACCCGTCACAGCATCCACTATCCCGCGGACATCGAGACGTGTGCCGATTAGGTAACGCTTTCAAAGTAACTCACGCCCGTCACAGCATCCACTCCCGCAGAATTTCTAACCACCAAAACATGGCCGATTGAGAAACTACCAAGCTAGAATCCCGTCGCGACCACCCCGAATGGACAAAGATTGCATGTTCTGCCGATTCCTCCGTATCTACGCTTTCCGGGCAATAAGGCGAGCTGATAAGCTTAAACCGATGAAGGTATTGCTTAAAGCACCCATGACCCGAAAGGAACTGCGTCAGGTAGAAGTTGACCTCTCCATACTTCCGATTTACCCAGTCTGAAAGTAGCGGGATTAGCCTATGCGTCCATCTTGCGTTGTTTGATGCGTCCCATTGTTCCTGCCACTTGAGCATTGACGCTGCTCGTTGAATTTTACGCACTCCTATAACAGCTCTTGCATTGTAACACTCCATATCCTCCACCAGAGCTATATCGATGGGAATCATTCCCGCGATGACAAAAGCTGCATCTGCTGATATGGTCCTGTATGCACAGGAAACTATCAGCCGATGTGTGCTGCGTAATTTGGATCTGTTGCGCTCTACCTCTATCGCGGAGCTCCAGGCCGCTCCACCGTATCGTAGTTTGGACAGTGCAACGCTCGCAAGGAGACGTCTCTTGCTACTCTTCGGACCATGGCAGTTCGGCATAATCCAGGCCAATGAATCGATAACTTTCGATGCACTTTCACAACAGTATTTGACATGTGCACCAAAACTTAAGCGATTGTCGACCCTTACTCCAAGGTATATTATTATTTAGGTTTCGAAGATGTCGTGTGCCCTCCAACTGTAATCTCCATATGCGGCACAACTCTCTTATTGGTCACGAGCAGAACTTCTGTTTTATGGTGAGCTTAGCATTGTATCATGAGTCGTCCAATTGCACCCATGGATCCATAGTAGCAAGCTGGGGAGACAAGGTGACTTGCCGTGCCTTGGAATACAATCCGTAAATTGTTTTACCTCCCTTTTCACCGCATTCTCTTCGCTCACCGATACGTCCAGTCTCTTCTTTAGAACCTTTCGCTTCATTACGACCTGGTAATCCTGGAGCACCTTCAGGACCTGAAGTACCATCCATGCCAGGAGAACCGGGAAATCCTGAAAGATCAAAATTACCGTCAAACGGGGCATCATGCAACAGCGGGGTTCGATGCAACATTTATGTAACACTACATTAAATCAATTTTTAATTTAATGTATTGTAATAAAGTTATCTTTTAATGATCACAAAATGATGATGCCATAATTTCTCACATCTTAAGCTAGTTTTCTTAAGTTTTTTATTGTTATGTTAAATTTGAAAAATCGAGCAATAAAAGTACAAATTTTAACATTTTTTATGCCGAAAAAAACTTTACCCAGTATGACGGATCGGCTTGATAATATTACCTACAAACTTTTTACTGGTTTCCTCATGTTATACCAACATTGTTGGTTTAAAAATATTTTTCGAACAATCACCCAATTTTTTTAAATAAATGTTTTTAAAATTCCGTTAGGTGTCTGGGGTTAAATGCAACAAAATGCAAATCAAAGAAATACCTTGTAAATCTCGTTTCCATGTGTTGGAATATGAATGTCTTGCATCACGCGTTTGTAAACATTGGAATTTCATTGATCCAAACATTTATTTTAATGATTTCAGCTTTTAGAATTTTTCGTAGTATTATTTAACCCCTAAATGTATGCAGCATCTTCATTTTCAGAAAAAATGTGAAAATTAGTTATTACAGACCCAAAAACTACTGCAATTGGTGTTGTCATGCGTAATGATCTTTAAGGCATCGCTAATATATTAAAAACTATAAATTTTCGTACGTGTTCATAAGTTTTTCATTGAAAACAAAGTTTGTTGCAAGCTACCCCATTTTCTAAGGAGGGTGAAAATCGCATGTTTTTAGAAAATTAAGAATAACTGAAGAAACCTATAATTTTTCTAACTACGCCAATTTGATACCCCAGCATCCTTTAAACTTTTGATGCATAAGGGGTAGGATTAATTGTGAACATAAGTTTTTTAGAAGCCATTGAAGTTGGAAATTGTTGCATGTTGCCCCAGTTGACGGTACCTTTATCTCCTTTCATGCCTGGGAATCCAGTCACGCCAGCATCGCCTATCAGTCCATCAATGCCTGCCAATCCATTCAATCCAGGGTTACTATGGTCTCCTTTTTCTCCCGTCGGACCTGGTCATCCGTATCCAGGAAGACCGACATCACTCTTTCCTCCAGGCACACCACTCAAACTAGGATGACCATTGACCACTCACTCCTCGCAATCCAGGAGCACCAGGTTTTGTCTTTTGAACATTCTCTGACTATGTGCCAGGTTCACCTGGCATACCAGGAGCACCCGTAAATCCTCTGTCTCCTTCCTCGCCGGGCAGACCACTGAGACCATCTAACCCAGCTGGACCAATCAAATGTTTGTCACCTTTTGGACCAGGAGAACCTGGGGGACCAGTCAATCCTGAAGAACCAGTTAGACTGTGTTCATCTGTGTCTCTCTTTTCACCTTTAGGATCTTGTAAGCCTGGCAAAACCGGAGCTCCCGGAAAACCTTGAATACCCTTGCGTCCCAGGAAACCTTTCTGTCCGTCATTACCAGGAGGACCGATGTCACCTTTCTGGCCATCCAATAACTCGTTGTCCCTTTAAGTGATCCATATCTGGTCAACAAAGAGTACTCGGAAGGCCAGCACGTCCTTTTGGACCAGGTTCACCTTTAGGTCCGACTTAGGTAAACCGGATATACTAGGAGTACCAGCATCTCCTTTGTCTCCTGGATATTCAACAATACTCGGTGGGCCTGGTTCAACAGGATCTCCGCTACCACTTTTATCGCCTTTTGGACCACGAAGACCTTGATACCCTATAGACCTGGAGTTTCTACCATTGACAAACCAGCATCATCATTCGATCTATTAGGTCTGGATTGCACCCTTTACCAGGATAACTGGGGAGATCCATCGGACCTGGATTACCCTTTTCTCCTCTCGGTCCAGGTAAACCACGCGGGCAAAACGGACCATCACTTAATCCTGTTAATGTTTTATCACCCTTATCTCCATTCTGGACCATAACTCGAATTGGTCATATAAACCCCTCTTCTTCAGGAGCACCAGGGGACTCTTAATAGTTGCTTCCAAATTTGCAGGTATATCTACTTGCACAACGTCCTGGCTACCTCTTCAAACCTGAGAAACCTTTATCGTAAGGGTGCCAGATTGACCGGATATTTAAATAAAACAAAATTTGAAAAAAAGTACGGATTTCATTGAAAAAAGCCTGAATCTTGCCCGGATTTTTTCACATTATTTATTAAAACAATAAAAAAAAAACAAATTGTGCTGTAAAAATGTTTATTTATGCGTCCAAAACGAAATTTTTTGTGCAAGTTTTATAAAAATAATCTTGAGAAGTTTTTTGAATGCCTAAAATACGATATAAAAATTGCTGATAAAAAAATGTCCAGTATTCCTATAGCTAAGGTTGCCAGATTTATGTATCCAGGTTTGCCCGGATATTTAATACAAAATTTCGGAACAGCCTGGCCCGGCCCGGTTGCCCGGATTTTGCCCGGATTTATTCACTTTATTTGGCAAATCAAATAAAAAAAACAGATGCCTCCAAAGCGAAATTTTTTGAGCAACTTTTATTAAAGTAATCGTAAAAGGTTTTTCGGAAGCCTAAAATACGATTCAAGATCTGTCGATGAGTTTTGTTTTAAAAAATTCTATTTTCATATTGTTTTCTTGATTTTTGTTGAGATATTTCTGGATTTTGAGAAAATTTGTACGGATATTGCCCGGATGTGGTCATCACTTTTAAAATCAAATGCCCGGATTTTGGCAGGTTTGTATATAAAATTGCTCGGTCTGTCCAGCCCGGATACGTGCTGAAAAACTTCTGGCAACCTTACCTATAGCCCTAGCAATATGAAAAATTATGAAGAAAATGTTATTGTTGTTGTATTATTGTGTTGTATTATACACTTGGATGTTGATCGATTTGAAAATGAACTTCAAATGAAAGCTTAAGAATGCATTCAATAATGACAAACTCACCAAGCGTGTGCAGATTTTGTTCGTTCTGCTTTTGGTCAAGTTTGTAAATATAATCATTTAAACAGGGATAAAAAAATTTGTTTCAGTTACTATAAATTTTTTTGTCACGATTTTTTACAATGCACTTCACCAAGAGCCAGAAAAATATGTTTAATGGTTTATTTAAGAAACGCAATGATGATAATTCGACTTTTCCACGAGAAATTAGAATATTCTCTTTCAAAGGGATTTAAAATGTGTGAATTTGTATAGAAAATGTAACTTGCGGCTGTTCAGAGAGTGGGTGGTTAATTCTTCCTTCCTCTCTTTTTTTTTTTTCATATTTATGGCCCTCAACACCAATTGGTTCTTCCAAAAATAGGAAACTTATGCATGATTCATTCGTTGAACAATTTAAAACAAAATGTAAAAATTTTTTGACGATTTCATCATTCATATTTTAACTGACAGATTTTCCATCCAATTTTCAGAAATATTATTTCAACAAGAAAGTTATTGATTTCAGAGTATTGAAATGTTCATATGAAATGACCTTCATTAGATTCTCGATCATAAGCAAAAATATAATTAGGGTTTCCAGAAATTTAGAGTAACCAGATGCCATGGTTTTCCATAAATAAAACATAAATCATGAAGAATTTTTTTTTCTTCACGCTTTAGACCCCTATGGGTGTGGTTTTAGGAGTAAAAAATATAAAAACTATCTGTCTTGATAACCATTGAATATGTGCATTATTTGCTTGCGGAAAACCCTGTTTTATTCTGAAATAAACACATTTTATTCTGATGTGTTTCCATAAAAATTATTTCCTTTCAACATCGAATTTACAGTTTAAATACTACTTTAAACATATAATTTTTTATATAAATCACCGTAAGTTGTCACAGCTTGTTTGATAAAAATTAAAAAGCATTGCAACGTTACTTCAAATCTTTACTTCAATGTGATATTTGAATTTATAACGCACATTACCTTTGACAGATCACAGAACTATCAGCACTATAAAAATCCAGTTAGACAATCAATTTTGTGGTTTTTCCGGGGAACAACAATATATTGTAGAATAATTCACTCACTTTACTAAAAACTACAATCTGTCTAGAAATGATCATAGAGAATGTACTTTTATTACTTGTTAATTTTCTACAGTGTTGCCAGTTAATTTTAATGATAGTTTAAAATAATTGTTATAGTTAATTACATTACATCGGAATCAAAAAATTTTGCCAAAACCTTAGATTAAACAGAGTGTTTTTTTAATTATTTAAAGTTTTCATTTATATTAACACATCTAAAATCAAAAATGTAAAATTATTATTACTTAGGAAAAATTTAAGTGAAAACTTAAAAAAAATTCCGGTGTATTGTGTTTGCAAATCTTGAAAAAAAAGATGTTCTAGACTCCCGATCGATTTTTTGTCCTTAATAGTGCGTTGGAATTGGAAAGGTCTCCACTATGATGTGGTAAATTTTCAGAAATTCTGTTTTTTTCTTTTTAAATGTCTATAATTAGACATCGTGGACGTGATTGAAGGGTGCCTCAAAGCGTTTAAAGTTAAGGTTTTTTTACATTCAAAAATCTCCAGAGGGAGTAGCCAAATGGGTCATGTCGATTTTAGAAAACCAACCATACACATTTTGTAGATTCGCCCAAAATTCTGATCTGTTCAAAATTTCAGCTCAATCTTACTTAATTCAGGGGTGCCTCAAATCTTTCAAAAATTTTGTTTTTTCTACCCTCAAAAATCACCTAAGGGAAGACAAAAAGAAATAGGAAAAATCGAAAGTTTAATAATTATACCAAAACGCATGGAGCGTAAAGTTCTGTTTTTATCTCGAAAAAACTAATTAGTCAAAAATTGACTTTCTAGGTCTTGGTCGTTTTTCTAAAAACCGACCGTTTCTAGACCGACTTAGTCCCAGGAAGTCGATTTTTTACAATTTGTTTTTCTAGTTAATACCAGATCTCTACGTTCCATGCATTTTGTGGCATTTGGCAATAAAATAATCGATTTTCTGGATTTTTTCCCAAGTATCACAAATTAAGCCAACTAGAATTTGAAGGTTTTATTATGGCATTTTAGGGTTGAAAAACATGGTAGTTGAGCGCTTTGAGGCACCTATTAGTCAAATTAGTTTGTGCTGATATTTTGTAGTTTTTTGGGCCAATCAACTAAATTTACACCCTAATTTACAGCCTGGGGTTGAAAACTAATGGGTTGTGAAATTTACATTAAGCCATGAATTGTCGTTCCCATCAACCTTCATTTTTAACAAGCCTCACCACAGTAAATGTTTTCAAAGCTCAAGTGCTACAGAAATGGGACTCCTCTTAAAATATATAAAAGTGAATTATAAAAGTGATCAAAGCTCCCCAATTTACGGTACACCTAAAATAGATTCATCTGATGTTTAAAATCACAAGCACCCAATTTCAATAAACCAAAATTGTACAAAGCACAACTTCTTCAACTTAAGACGAATTGTGTATCTGTTTGTGGGCGGCAGCGAGCTTCCGTTTCCTGTTTATCGATAATGCTTCCAATTCACCAGCCTCTCGCTGTGAGAGACTGAGGCCTCTTTTCATGATTGATTCCTTCGGGCGCTTTTTTCCATTAATTCATTTAAGGTCCAATTACTGCGGAGAACAAATGCTGGAAGCCAAGAAGACTTTCACTCAAGCCAATGATCAGCTTCCAGCATTCTAAGTAAAGCAGAAAGGTAGGTACATTTCCAAATCAACCCAGCAATGCTGCCCACCTGACGGAAATGGAGAAGAAAATCGTTGAAGGAATTGAACATGGGCAGGAAGATGGAAAAACCTTGTGGAAAACCGTTCTTTCCCTCGACGGGAAATTGAATCAGGAAGCTACATCGGCACAATGATGATGATGGTGATGATGCTGGGGCCTACCAACAAACCGAAACCAGGAAACATCAGCCCCGGTATTGTTCGTCATCCCCAGCATCCTGGTTTTTGGTGTGGTTTGTTTTTATTTTTCTTCTTGGTTCAATGTATCTATTTTGAGCTTCAATTCTTGTTGTAAAGCATTTATGTCGTTTCCAAGTCCAAATGGGGGCGGACGATGCTGATGCTGGCTGTAAGAAGACGGCTTCAGGGTTGGAATTTTTCTTCAAAGCACACCGGAAGACCATCAAAGTGAATAAATATTGAACCTCTCCTTTAATTTCGATAGCCTTTGCCGAGCTTAGTTTTGTCAAACATTCCGTGTTGCGTTGTAGTGGGTGTTGTTTGTTGATGTAATGTTAAGATTATGTTCTACATCGGATTTCCAAGATGTCCTTTCAATGTTTTCTCTGTTAATGGAGTTTGCCGAGCACATGTTACAACGCTCTCTTAAAATAAAAACAAACAAAAAAAAAAAACCTTTCGGATAAGAAACAGAACACTATTTGGGTTATTGTTGGCACAACATTGAAAGAAGATCGGACTTTTCGTATTAAGTACTAGACATGATAAAACAACAAAGCACACATAACTGAAACAATGTTAATAAATTCTAAGTTTATTTTTTGTCCTATATCTCTTGCTCACAGATTGTTTGTTTTCAACATATCAGTAAATTTGCTTCTTACTTAAATTTATCTTCGTTACACGCGGGGTAGCGAATCAGTAACTTAACAAGCTAACATCAAAACATAAAATAAACAACTCTGCGATTAACAAAACAGTGTGGTGTCTTTCGTGGGGACACGCCTTTGGTTTTTCCTTTTGTTTGTTTACATTTTAAACTTTATGCTTAGAGTGTGTCAATCGAGTCAGTTGAGTTACCATTTCAATAACAGTGCCCTTTCCTTACAAATGGGTGAGATACAAAGTATGTTTTAAGTAATATTTAGGGAATTTTTTCTAACCCTTTCTGGCATCGGCAAATATCTTGAATATTCACCCAAATTCTTATAACATAATTCCAAATGAATCAACTTACTTACTTTACTTTACCAACTTTGTTTTACTAACAAAAATTATTAATAATAAATTTATATTTCATATTTAAACCCTTTTGAATAGAGTTTTCAATTTTTTTTTTCAAAAAAATATGTTTTATCGAATGAATCCAGGTCTTATTCTATAATTTTCACCAGGTTAGTGTTTCTGACTGACTCTGATTGCATTTAAATACTTTATTTGGAATCTAGAATAAAAGTTATGAAACAGCAATCTCTTTCAACTTGAAACCTTAATGAAGTTTTCAAATTGCTATTTTAATCTTGATTATAAAACTTAACTTCGAGCTGAGTCTGAATACGAATTTAAAATTTTAAATTTTTATTCCGAATCTGAATCCTGCATTTTGATCCTAGATTCAAAATCTGAATCTTAATTCCAGATAAGAATTCCTATGAATTTAAACCCAAAAACGAGATTTGATCAGAGCCCTCAACCAGAAATCTCTTACTTCATTTATGGGTTTTAATATATTTTTATTTTAACTCACTCGTAAATCAACTTGTAAATTTGAACAAAAATTTCGAATGGTGAAATTGTTTCAGATTTTTGAATTTTGGACTCATAAACTTCATATTTATGCTATATAACGAGGATTAAAATTTCAAGTCGAAATCTAATGGTTTGAATTTCAAATATTTTATTTTCATATTTCGAAATGATGAGTTTCGAATATGAAAAATCCATCTTATTTTAGTTTGAAATACAAATCCAAGATTCGAATCAGGATTCTGTCCCAATGGTGACCCAAAATGAAAATCAAGAACAATAAACTAGGTACCTAACTACTTACTAGATATTTTCGGGCTATCTTATGTTAAATTGTGCATATTGTTTCGAATTTTTTTTTCAGAATCCGGGCAATAAGAGGCTAATTTCGGAATTATTCCTTTAATTCAAGAAGATAAACAATTGTAAACCCGATTGTTTTACCGCAACAAATCAGCCGATTTCGAACTATATTTTAGGATTCCAAAAATTCGATTTTGTTTATTTTGACAAAAAAAATTTCAACATTTTTTTTAATGGCAAGATACATAATTATAAAGACTCAATTTAAAGTTTTGATTGGTTTTGCAAGTAAAGTGAAAACATCTGCGCAAAATCTGGGCAATTTGGTAAGCTTAATCTTACTTTTTGGAGTCTGTGAGACTTTTGGAGTCTATCTTTTGAAATTCATTATTCGCGACTAATTTACTATCAACAAGTGAGAAATTGTTTGAAAAACGAATAAAAACATTGAGTTCATATTCCAACAGCCATTAGACACATCAGACTAAAAATATTCCATGTAGATTGAAATTCTAAATTCTTGTTCAAAACATTTAATAAAAAACCAGGTTGAAATTCGGAATAAGGATTTAAATATAAATTCCGTGACCAGATCCGGATTCAGACTTCAAAGTTAGATTTTGGTTAAATGTAGATTGAAAATTCATGATCACAATCACAATTTTTTTTTATCATTTTTTGGAAATAAATAAGTTTGAGAAGTTTGATTAAGTATTAAGTTTCATGATTCAGAATCTGAAATCAGAACTCGGACTTCAGAACTCAGAATACTTAGGATTCAGAAATCGGAATTCAGAACCTCGAAACTCAGAACTTGGATTTCAAAACTTTGAATTAAGAACACTGAATTACTGGGGATTCAGAACCCGGAATCCGGAACTTGAAGTTCAGAACTTGGAATTCAGAACTTGCAACTCAGAACTTGAAATTCAGAACTCGGACTTCAGTACTCGGAATTTAGAACTCGAAATTAAAAACTCAGAACTAAGAATATGAAATTCAGATATCAGAATCCAAAACTTGGAATTCCGAGTTAAGAATTCAGATTATTAAGCTTGGAATTCAGATATCGGAATTCAGAACTTGAAATCAAGAACTAGGAAATTCAGAACTAGGAGTTCGGAGCTCGGAATTCAGAATCGCAATTCAAAACTCGGAGTTCAGAATTCGGAAAGCAGAATTAAAATCTAGAAATTCGAAATTCAAAACTTTGAATTCAGAACTAAGACTTCAGAATATAAAACTCGGAGTTATATACTTTTATTTCAAGACGAGGAATTCAGAGCTTGAACTTCAGTACTCGGAACTTGTATTTTAGAACTTGAAATTAAAAATTCAGAACTAAGAACATGGAATTTAGAACTCGGAACTAATAAAATTACAGTTAAAAACTCGGAATTCGGAGTTCAGAATATGAAAAATAGAACTCGAAATTCAGATATCGGAATTCAGAAAGTGAGAACTTGGTAATTCAGAACTCGGACTAAGGATCTCGGAATTCAGACTTGCAATTCAAAACTTGGAATTCAGAATTCGGAAAGCAGAACTAAAATCTAGAAACTCGAAATTCACATCTTGGATTTCAGAACACAAAATTCAGAACTCGAACTTTAGAATACAGAACTCGGAATTATAAACTTGAAATTAAGGGCGAGGAATTCAGAATTCGGATTTCAGAGCTCGGACTTCAGTACTCGGAATTAAGTACTCGGAATTTAGAACTCTGAATTCCGAATTCAGAAAGCAGAACTAAAATCTAGAACTTTGAAAGTCGAAATTCAAAACTTGGAATTCAGATCACAAAATTCAGAATTCAGCCATAAGAATACAAAATTTGTAATTATATACTTGGAATTCAGGACGAGGAATTCAGAACTCGGACTTCAGTACTCGGTTTAGAACTTGGAATTTAGAACTCGTAGTTTTGAATTCGGATTAAAAAACTCTGAACTTAGAACATGGAATTCTGAAGTCGGAATTAAAAAACTCGAAATTTTAAACTTGGAATTCAGAATTCGCGATTCAGAGCTCGGACTTCAATCTCTGAATTTAGAACTGCGAATTGAATAATTCTGAACTAAGAACATGGAACTCAGAACTCGGAATAAAAAAACTTGGATTTAAAACTCTTAATTCAAATCTCAGAATCCTAAATTCGGAATTCGGGGTTCAGCATATTGAATATTGAACCCGGAATTCAGATCTTGAAACTTGGAATCCAGAATTCGGAATGCAGAACTGAAATCTAGAAATTCAAAATTCTAAATTCAAAACTTGGAATTCAGAATACAAAATTTAGAACTCGGGCTTCAGAATACGAAACTCGGAATTATAAATATGGAATTCAGGACGAGGAATTGAAAACTCGGCCATCAGAATTCGAAATTCAAAGCTTGGACTTCAGTACTCGGACGGAAGTAAGAACTTGTAATTTAGAATTCGAAATTAAAATCTCAGAACTAAGAACATGGAATTCAGAACTAAGAATTTGAATATTTGAAGTTAACTCAGGTTACGAAATATTAAACTCGGCATTCAGACCTCGGAATCCAAAACTTGAAATTGAGAACTTGGTAATTCAGAACTCGGACTTCCGAACTCGGAATTCAGACTCGGAATTCAAAATTCGGAAAGCAGAATCTAGAAATTCGAAAGTCAAAATTCGAATCTTTAAATTCAGAGCACATAATTCAGAACTCAGACTTCAGAATACAAAACTCGGTATTATATACTTGGAATTCAGGTTGAGGAATTCAGAAATCGGGCTTCAGAACTCGGAATTCGGAATCCAGAGCTCGGACTTCTGTACTCGGAAATTAGAACTCGCAATTTAGAACTCGTTATTTAGAACTCGAAATGGAGTTCAGAACTCGAAATTCAAATAATGGGAATTCGGAGTTCATAATACGGAATATTGAGCCCGGAATTCAGATCTCGAAATTCAAAACTCGAAATTAAGAACTTGGAATTTCAGAACTCGGACTTCGGAACTCGAAATTCAAAACTCGGAATTCAGAATTCGGAAAGCAGAACTAAAATCTAGATATTCGGAAGTCAAATTTCAAAACTTGGAGTTCAGAACACAAAATTCAGAACTCAGACTTCAGCATACAGAACTCGGAATTATAAAGTTGGAATTCAGCACGAGTAATTCAGAACTCAGACTGCAGAGCTCGGAATTCAGTATTTTGAATCCAGAGCTCGGACTTCAGTACTCGGAATTTAGAACTTGGCATTTAGAAATCGGAATTTAGAACTCGGATTTAAAAACTCTGAACTACGAACATGGAATTCAGAACTCGGAATTAAAATACTAGTTATTTAGAATTCTTAATTCAAATCTCGGAACTCAAAACTCGGAATCCGGTGTTCAGAATACGAAATATTGAACTCGGAATTCAGACCTCGGAATTCAGAATTCGAAATTAAGATCTTGGAAATTCAGAACTCGGAATTCAGACTCGCAATTCAATACTCGGAATTCAGAATTCAGAAAGCAGAACTAAAATCTAGAAATTCGAAATTCGAGATTAAAAACTTCGATTGGAATTCAGAACACAATATTCAGAACTCAGACTTCGAATACAGAACTCGGAATTAAATACTTGAAATACAGGACTAGCTATTCAGATCTAGGACTTCAGAACTCAGGATTCAGAGCTCAGACTTCAATACTCGGAAGCAAGGATTCGTAATTTAGAACTCGGAATCAAAAACTCAGAGCTAAGAACATGGAATTCAGAACTCGGAATTATAAAAAATCGGAATGCAAAACTCGGAATTCAAAATTCGGAAAGCAGAACTAAAATCTTGAAATCCGAAAGTTGAAATTCAAAACTTGGAATTCAGAACACAAAACTCTGAACTAAGCCTCCAGAATACAGAATTCGAATGCTTGGAATTCAGGACGAGGAATTACAAAAAACTCGGACTTCAGAGCTCGGAACTCGGAATTCAAAGCTCGGACTTCAGTACTCGGAATTCAGAACTTGGAATTTGAAACACGTAATTAAGAACTCGGAATTGAAAACTGTTTACTAAGAACATGGAATTCCGAACTCGGAAATAAGAAACTCGAAATTAGAAGTTCAGATTATGGATTATTGAGCTTGGAATTCAGATCTCGGAATTCAGAACTTGAAATTGAGAACTTGGAAATTCAGAACTCGGAGTTCGGAGCTCGGAATTCAGATTCGCAAATTTGAAAAATTTGAGATTCAAAATTTGGAATTCAGAACTCAGACCTCAGAACACAGAACTCGAAATTATAAACTTCAGGACGATGAATTCAGAACTCGAACTTCAACTAACTAAGAACATGGAATTGAGAAATCGAATTTAGGAAACTTGGAGTTTTAAACTCTGAATTCAAAAGTCGGAATTCAAAATTCAGTATCTGGAGTTCAGAATACGGAATATTGAACCCGGAAATCAAACCTCGGAATTCAGAACTGGAATTAAAAACTTGGAATTCGGAGTTCAGAATATGAAAAATTGAGCTCGGAATTTGGAACTCGAAATTGATAACTTGTAAATTCAAAACTCGGACTTTAGAACTCGGAATTCAGACTCGCAATTCAAAACTCGGAATTCAGGATTCGGAATGCAGAACTAGAATCTAGAAATTCAAAATTCAAAACTTGGAATTCAGAACACAAAATTCAGAGCTCAGACTTCAGAAATCAGAACTCGGAATTATAAACTTTGGATTCAGGACGACGAATTAAGGACTCGGACTTCAGAACCCGGAATTCAGAATTCGGAATTCAGAGCTCGGAACTTAGAATACGGAATCAAGAACTTGAAATTCAGTACTTTAATTCAGAACCCGGAATTCAAAACACGGCAGTGAAAACACGGAATTCACAACTCGTTATTCCCAACTCGTAATCCAGCACTCGAAATTCAGGACTCGGTTTTAAATTTTTCTCAAATCAACTCGATATTCAATGGCTAAAATCACAAAGTGTTACATACAAACCTCAAATCTAATTTTCAATCAAAGTATCTCACCCATTGGCCAAAGTTTGATTAAATCTGCTAACGCCAAAATTTAATCTACCGGATAGCGCCGTTGACTGCATTCGTCCCGATAAATCATCAACTTGGCACTGAATCAAAGTTAACTCACAGTTACAGACCAACTTCCTGCTGATTCGTGGGGTTCCGGATATTTTCAATGGGACGCCGCTTCTCGGTTGGCACTCGATAACTAATTTTAACAATGGACACACCAGTTGGTAGTGATCCATTGGGAACAGAACTATTTACAGACACGTACATACACACTTTAGAATTACGCTTCAGTCCCGCCGCCATGAAGCCATCACGTTTCTCTCAAAGTCGTTTTTTCCACCCTTTTTCGACAATCAATGTCGAAACGATAGCGCGATTTGCATTTTTTTCTAATTGGTTTTCACTCTTTCTAGGGTACATAGCAGAATTTTCCGGCAGGTTGTCCTGATTTTGAAATCGAGTTTCGATTTCGTTTTTCCAGGATCTCTGGGTGGGTCGTTTCCGGCCGGAGTTTCGCCTTGCTTAGGTTGTTGATTAAATCGAGCACGCTTCACAGTTTAGCTGCACGGATCGTTTCCGCTTTTGCAATTAATTATATTCGGTGTATTGAACACATTTATCATTTTCTACATCATGGGGGCTATATTGGCGTTGGTTATTTTTTTCTCATCCGTCCGCCTCAATTCGCTACCCTTCGCCTACACTAAGAGAGAAAGTCATGGTATGGAGTGGGGGGTTAAATATAAGAATTTTTTTATCAATCCAATTTTAGTATATGTGTTATGACAACCGCGCGTTATGTTGGCTCCAAAAATTTTGGTTGATTTATGATGTGGGTGAGAGGCCGGTTGAGAGCCCACAACCCGGAATTCGAATTTCGCTGTCCTGAGCGCAACACGTTGAACAAACTACGAGAACAATCCTTCCAACAGGTGAATCGAAATGCAGAGGAAAAATCGCATAACCTTAAACTTTAGTCAAACGGATGTGGTGATCTGCTCCACGACTTGAACCGGGCGCGTCGGCCGACAGAAGTTGACCCCGTTGGCCGTGGTCCAGTGGCAGTGATTCCAGGAATGGCAGTCGGGCCCGGCTTCCGGTTGATGCCCGGTGGATAGTCCTTCCGGGACACTCCGGCTTCGCGATGGATTACTCTGGAGGCCGTTGGAGCAGAAGTAGACGCCGGCCGAGGATGACGCCGGATGAACCCCGACCGTCGTTGGGGTCCGATGATGATTACTTTGCTGTTGTTGCTGCTGCTGCTGATGCTGACCATGATGGTGGATTTCACATCTGTTCGGAGAAAGAAAGGCAATTAATCAACCTGGCAATAGCTTCGCTGAAGCGTTAAATCCCGTCCGAAGAAGTGCGAAATTAAATTAGTTTCAAAATAGTAAGGAATTTCGGCAATGATTTTGCAGTTCATGTGATTGATGGTCCAAGCAAGCATCGCGCCATGGAAAAACACCGGAACACAATTTGTTAAAGACCAAAACGCCTGAATGTAGGCAAGCAAGTGATAAAGCCGAATAAACACCCAGCAAAGGCGAGAAATGCGGCCCAAATCGCACGTTTTCCGATCGTCGTTCGACAGCTTTCTGTTTTGCTGAATGAACTAAATCTCCCGGATAAATGATAAACGACCCATGACTGTTTTTTTCTTCAAACAAAAGTCCAAACACAAGAATGTGGGAGACGGTTGTTTTCCGAGATAAGAAACCTTCTTACCAGGTATTCAACTTTAGCGTAGAGTTTATCTCTTCTTGCTGGTGGGGCTTGTTTTGTTGGGCATTCACCCATCTCAATCTAGGAAAAACAATCGAAATCCTAGTGGATTGAAAACAATGATAAAGTCTGTCACAACATACGATTGAAAATAAGTTGAGCAGCTTAAGATTGTTAAACAGCTGCTTTAAGAAGGAACACCTGCCTACCAATTTTCGAGGTCAAATATTAGGGAAAATTCCATCTGAATTTTGATTTTCTATCTTAACAATGAATCTGAATTCTGAATCTGAATTCTGAATCTGAATTCTGAATCTGAATTCTGAATCTGAATTCTAAATCTGAATTCTAAATCTGAATTCTGAATCTGAATTCTGAATCTGAATTCTGAATTTGAATTCTGAATCTGAATTCTGAATCTGAATTCTGAATCTGAATTCTGAATCTGAATTCTGAATCTGAATTCTGAATCTGAATTCTGAATTTGAATTCTGAATCTGAATTCTGAATCTGAATTCTGAATCTGAATTCTGAATCTGAATTCTGAATCTGAATTCTGAATCTGAATTCTGAATCTGAATTCTGAATCTGAATTCTGAATCTGAATTCTGAATCTGAATTCTGAATCTCAATTCTGAATTCTGAATTCTGAATCTGAATTCTGAATTCTGAATCTGAATTCTGAATCTGAATTCTGAATCTGAATTCTGAATCTGAATTCTGAATTTGAATTCTGAATCTGAATTCTGAATCTGAATTCTGAATCTGAATTCTGAATCTGAATTCTGAATCTGAATTCTGAATCTGAATTCTGAATCTGAATTCTGAATCTGAATTCTGAATCTGAATTCTGAATCTGAATTCTGAATCTGAATTCTGAATCTGAATTCTGAATCTGAATTCTGAATCTGAATTCTGAATCTGAATTCTGAATCTGAATTCTGAATCTGAATTCTGAATCTGAATTCTGAATCTGAATTCTGAATCTGAATTCTGAATCTGAATTCTGAATCTGAATTCTGAATCTGAATTCTGAATCTGAATCTGAATTCTGAATCTGAATTCTGAATCTGAATTCTGAATCTGAATTCTGAATCTGAATTCTGAATCTGAATTCTGAATCTGAATTCTGAATCTGAATTCTGAATCTGAATTCTGAATCTGAATTCTGAATCTGAATTCTGAATCTGAATTCTGAATCTGAATTCTGAATCTGAATTCTGAATCTGAATTCTGAATCTGAATTCTGAATCTGAATTCTGAATCTGAATTCTGAATCTGAATTCTGAATCTGAATTCTGAATCTGAATTCTGAATCTGAATTCTGAATCTGAATTCTGAATCTGAATTCTGAATCTGAATTCTGAATCTGAATTCTGAATCTGAATTCTGAATCTGAATTCTGAATCTGAATTCTGAATCTGAATTCTGAATCTGAATTCTGAATCTGAATTCTGAATCTGAATTCTGAATCTGAATTCTGAATCTGAATTCTGAATCTGAATTCTGAATCTGAATTCTGAATCTGAATTCTGAATCTGAATTCTGAATCTGAATTCTGAATCTGAATTCTGAATCTGAATTCTGAATCTGAATTCTGAATCTGAATTCTGAATCTGAATTCTGAATCTGAATTCTGAATCTGAATTCTGAATCTGAATTCTGAATCTGAATTCTGAATCTGAATTCTGAATCTGAATTCTGAATCTGAATTCTGAATCTGAATTCTGAATCTGAATTCTGAATCTGAATTCTGAATCTGAATTCTGAATCTGAATTCTGAATCTGAATTCTGAATCTGAATTCTGAATCTGAATTCTGAATCTGAATTCTGAATCTGAATTCTGAATCTGAATTCTGAATCTGAATTCTGAATCTGAAGAATGTTTTTAATAAGGGATTTTTTTTTTGTTTCACACGGAATGAATTTGGTGTTGATAATTTTAATTTTTTGAATTATTTCTAAAATTTAATGACTTTTTTTCCTTATTCCCATTTTTTCATTGGGTTTTTCTGTCAGGCTGGCTTTCGAATCTGAATTTGAGTCTACAGAATAAATTTGATTTTTTGTTAATAATTTTAATTCAACCTTTTTTAGTGTTTTTCAATCAATTTTTAGTTTAGTTCAAAAGGTTATTACTGATTGATGAAAGTTCAAATTTCTTAGCACCTCCAAATCTTTCAAAATCAGCGGTTATTGGAAAACCACCTACTTTAAAAAAAATTTAATTCCATACAGAAAGTAGCTTTTGTTTAAAAATCTCGTTTTGGATATCTTCTCATGTTAGATCAATATATTTTTTTAAATTTCTCTTGAGGCTTATTAAGAATAAATCTCCTTTTGATTGTATCATTTATCGCAATTAGGCGATGTTAAGTTATTTTCCAAGTCAAAACTCTGAAGATGAATAACTAACCAAATTACAAAATTATTCCTTTCTCGCCTCGTCTCCCAGCATTTTTATTCAGCTCTGGCATTCGCATTATTTTGTAAATTATAAAGCTCATCAAAAAAGTCAAATGAAATGAAATCTAATCCTACTTAGTGTCTACCGGAAAATGAGTTCCCGGGATGTGGATAACACGTTCTTCCGGGAAGCACCCTCGGTATAGTTTCAACTTCCGAAGCAATTATGATCTTTTGATATGGATTAGATACTTGCTCTGTTTATAAGGCATTACGATTAAATGCTTCGCAACGCTCAGCTTAGAAAATGGTTACTGCTTCTCTCTGTTTCTGTCTGTCCTATGCTGATGGCATAATGCGTAAACATTTTCGTCATCAAGGCACTGTGGGTTAATTTGATTCAAAATAGACATGGAATTTTTAAAAGTTCTTCAGACTTTTTTTCCGGGATTTTCATCCCAAAGTTCTTCGAGCAACGAAAATAGTTACATACCTACAAAGATGAAATCAAATGGGAGAACAGAAAAAACATGTTCATACTTTGTCACGTCATAAACGCCGAGAGTTAGGCAATCAAATAACATGAATTTGTTTATAGCGGTTTTATTAAAAATTTAGTAGCGGTTTCATCAACGGTTTTGTATCCATTCTCCCTAATTCCAGGTTTAAATTTAATTCATTCAATCATATGTATTTCCTATTGTGTTTAAATCATGTTTAAATTTCGCCTGAAAAACAACGAATCATTTGGATAACAAGCAATGAGGAAGCTTCTCGAATGCTGCCTCTTGATTTGGAATCATATCTCATTTGCAATTTGTGTGGATATGTTTATCCGAATTCACATTGATTATGTATATTATCATTGAATTGACATAAGTAGATTCAGACAAAAAAAAGTTATGGTGATCACTATAAATAATCGTTTATTCAAACAGAAAGAGTTTTAGAAACTTTTCAAAATGTTTATTTATGCATCATGCTTTCGTTCGATGATAAAATCAGCGTGGCTTTGTACCTAATACAACATTATTTTCCTTTTTGTGGTCTAATTTAGAGTGACTTTTAATTTCTTTTATTTTAATCAGATTTGGTTAAGGTTGATATTTTATTCTAAGAGATAAATAAACACAATTAAAGAAATCTCTAGAGATTTTTTTTCGCTCGCTGTGCCACGTTTAGAAAGTAATTCCATTTGGATTTTAAAGATTGAATTCACGTGTTTACGCTTGTCGGTCGAAAAGGCGAAGGTAAGAAATTTTCATTCGAAATGATTTTTGAAATTTATAACTTAATCTTACATATAAAAAATCAGTTATATCAACATGGAAAATTTAATAAAACTTGATATTTCATAATTCAGATTAGGTTATGAATTTGTTGGCCAACAAATCAACTGAAATCGGGAACTGAAATCTGAAACTGAAATGAATAGATCAAACCTTCATCCAGTTAGGGGCCGTTCAGATACCACGTGGACAGAAAAATGAGATTTTTGACCCTCCCTCCCCCTCCGTGGACAAGCGTGGATATTTGGCAAACCCCTACCCCCCTCCCCGGATGTCCACGTGGACACATTTGAAAAAGTTTTTATTTTAAATACCTATAACTTGGCAGTTAGAAAACACCACTTTTTGCCTTTTGTTATAGAAATCGCTGATTTTGTAAAATCGAATAAAAATTTCGCGATATAAAAAATATAAATTTCTTAATTATCATATTTATCACTTTCTTCCAAGTAGCTACTTATTGTAAAAAGTTTAAACTTAAACTGGAAAGGTATGCCATTTAAAGATTTTGATTTAAACATCTTAATATGTATTCACCTTTAGAAAATATTTTGAAAGAAAGTTTGTCCACGTGGACATGACACAAACCCCTACCCCCCTCTCCGTGGACAAGCGTGGACATTTACATACCCCCCTCCCCCCCCCCTAAGTTGTCCACGTGGTATGTGAACGGCCCCTTACCTTATTCTCCAAACGAAAAAAAAAAACAGGACTTCAAATGATGCTGCTGAATCGTGTAGCCGTAGAGCCTCTGTGTTTGACTTTGGCACCCGAGATGGGCAGGATAAAACAAAAATGAACAGGGATTACTAAATTATAAATTGCGTTGCCAAGTCCCCCAACATCAGCCAGCTGCGGATATGGTTGGACGACTCCTCTCGACTTCACTCTGACTGGCTGACAAAGTTCGGTCCTTGATGGGCGCACCATGAATGGAGACGTTTTGCGGTTAATTAATATTTGCAGATTGACTGTGGTATGACATTTTATGAACGTGAATGGCACTGGTGATTTTTCTGTTCTGCCGCATGTTCTGTAATCTCTGGCAAATTTTGTTCACGGTTTGTGACATTATATCACATTTTCTGCCGAGAGTTTCCACGGAAGCATTAATATTCGTTATTAGGTTTTTTGAAAGAATGTAAACTAATTCAGGCTCTGTAAACTTCTGCATAGCTACGAAATGTTGGTTTTCGTTGATGGGACTGTGGGACTAACTTATATATTGAATAAGATAATCGAGTGCTGTGAAAATGTTGAAGTTTAATTTTATGATGGTTTTGAAAAACGATTACTAAATTTCACAGAAAGATAAGTATGAGGTGAGTAATAGACTGAGCCGATTTGGGATTATTTTTAAATTTTATAAAACCCTGGGCTCTAAAATCGAGCGACGCGATCGAAAACTAATGTGGTTTGAATCTGGGGGAGGAAGACTGAAATTCGCTGTATCGTTTTCTGTATCGTTTATTTACTGTTCAGCAAAAAGCCAGCAATTGTTGAAAAGATTTGTAATCGTTTAAATTTAAACTTTATTGATGATCAGTTTCGTGTAGCGAGTCATGTAACTCAGTTGTTTAGGTGCAAAATTAAGTCTTCTGAGTTAATTGCTGCAGATTCAAAAGTAACCATCGAAATCGAATTCAACAGCTAGATTATTCAATACCAGTCTGTCACCTGTGTCGTAAATATAAACTTTGAACTATACAAAAATGTTGTTCGGTCCATGGGAACTACCCAAAATCTAAATCTGTTATTTAAGCTATTTTTAGAACAACCATTAATCAAACAATGTTTATTTGTCAGCTTCAAAAATTTTAACGAAATTTGAGCGACTCAATACGCCTGTTCATGCAAGAATTTGTCAAAGTAAAAGAAATCTTAATTAAATCATTGTATTATGCAAAACAAGTGCATTCAGCATACGAAATTTTGTATTGAAATTCACTTAATAAGAAAGTAAAATTTGGAACCTTCGCACTGGTCGGTAGATTGATGAGAGAAATTTGACGTTTGAAAGATTTTTTTCTTTTTTTATTCAGTCTTCCTCCCCCAGGTTTGAATATGAGATTGGTTATGGGGTAACAGGCGATTGAATGATTCCTATGGATGAATACAATCTAAATAAAGGGTGTTACGGTCAAAATTTGGTCAAGGGAAAACGCGTGAAAATCGGTGAAATCGATTATTTAAAAAATCAAATTAAATTTCTCGTTCGAGTTTTATTAGTATAAAATTCAGGAAAAATATTCAGTTAGGCTTCCACTTTTCCAAACCCGAATTGCCGGGCCATACGCTCAATCCCTGCCATCAGATTTTGTACAGCCACCTTGTCCACCTTCTTCGCCGCAGAAAGCCAGTTTAACTTGAACTGCTGCTTGTCCTTAGCAGTTTTTTTGATCTTCTTTAGGTTCCGCTTGACAATAGCCCAGTATTTCTCAATTGGGCGGAGCTCTGGCGTGTTGGGAGGATTCTTATCCTTGGAAACCACATGCACGTTGTTGGCGGCGTACCACTCCATGGCCTTTTTACCGTAATGGCAAGATGCCAAATCCAGCCAAAACAGTACGGAACAACCGTGTTTCTTCAGGAAAGGCAGCAGACGTTTATTCAAACACTCTTTCACGTAAATTCCTTGGTTGACAGTCCCGGAAGCTATGAAAATGCTGCTTTTCAAGCCACAGGTACAGATGGCTTGTCAAACCAGATATTTCTTCGCGAACTATGACAGTTTCATATGCTTGAAAATATCTGTTACCTTTCTCCTTCCTTTTGCCGTATAAAAATCCTGTCCCGGAAGCTGCTTGTAGTCGGCTTTGACGTAGGTTTCGTCGTCCATTACCACGCAGTCAAACTTCGTCAGCGTCGTCGTGTACAGCCTCCGGGATTGCGCTTTGGCCGTCGTATTTTGTTTATCATCGCGATTTGGAGTCACTATCTTCTTAAAAGTCGATAGTCCGGCTCGTTTTTTGGCTCGATGCACGGTTGTAGACGATACACCCAGCTTATTTGCGGCATCTCGGAGAGAGAGGTTAGGGTTTCGCTTGAAACTACCTACCAACTCTCTTTGTCGTCTCAGCGGCTTCCGGTTTTTGATTTCTCCCCGATCCAGGCTTCCTGGCTGTCGACAAACGTTCCCCAAACACTTTAATTACAATTGTAAAAGTGTATTTGGCAACTTTTAGCGATTTTTCCAGCTTTACGTGCGAGTAGCTCGGATTTTAGCGATGCGCGAGCGAAATTTTGATACGCTGCTCCTCTTCCTTGGACGACATTTTGACAACTGAAGAGTGAATTCTAAAATCAAAATAGGAGCAACATTACACACACACACACACACACACACACACACACACACACACACACACACACACACACACACACACACACACACACACACACACACACACACACACACACACACACACACACACACACACACACACACACACACACACACACACACACACACACACACACACACACACACACACACACACACACACACACACACACACACACACACACACACACACACACACACACACACACACACACACACACACACACACACACACACACACACACACACACACACACACACACACACACACACACACACACACACACACACACACACACACACACACACACACACACACACACACACACACACACACACACACACACACACACACACACACACACACACACACACACACACACACACACACACACACACACACACACACACACACACACACACACACACACACACACACACACACACACACACACACACACACACACACACTCACACACACACACACACACACACACACACACACACACACACACACACACACACACACACACACACACACACACACACACACACACACACACACACACACACACACACACACACACACACACACACACACACACACACACACACACACACACACACACACACACACACACACACACACACACACACACACACACACACACACACACACACACACACACACACACACACACACACACACACACACACACACACACACACACACACACACACACACACACACACACACACACACACACACACACACACACACACACACACACACACACACACACACACACACACACACACACACACACACACACACACACACACACACACACACACACACACACACACACACACACACACACACACACACACACACACACACACACACACACACACACACACACACACACACACACACACACACACACACACACACACACACACACACACACACACACACACACACACAGACACACACACACACACACACACATACACACACACATACACACACACACACACACACACACACACACACACACACACACACACACACACACACACACACACACACACACACACACACACACACACACTCACACTCACACACACACACACACACACACACACACACACACACACACACACACACACACACACACACACACACACACACACACACACACACACACACACACACACACACACACACACACACACACACACACACACACACACACACACACACACACACACACACACACACACACACACACACACACACACACACACACACACACACACACACACACACACACACACACACACACACACACACACACACACACACACACACACACACACACACACACACCTTCAAAATGAGGGATGTTCCGGTTTTTTAAATGCAAAATTGAAAGAAATACGTCAAGTTGATATTGACCAAATTTTGACCTTATCACCCTTTAATTTGAAAAATGATATTCTACCTTGAAGATTTGTCTCCTAACACTTTTATTCTT
Source organism: Uranotaenia lowii (assembly GCF_029784155.1). Taxonomy (NCBI): domain Eukaryota; kingdom Metazoa; phylum Arthropoda; class Insecta; order Diptera; family Culicidae; genus Uranotaenia; species Uranotaenia lowii. The sequence continues at coordinate 104,763,717 of NC_073692.1, forward strand.
TTTTGTGTTATTATCTTGAATTTTAAATCAATTTTTCGCTATGCTTTTTTGAGCCGTTGTCAATCGTATGTTACTGTTTTTACAGTTTAGGATTTTTAATTCAGAAAAGCTGCTTCGAGAACCAATCAAGCAAATGGTATCAAATTTGGCATGTGGTGATATTTGGGTACGAGGAATGTTTCTACGAATATTAGGTATCCCTCCCTCCGTTCAGTGGGGAGATAGAAAAGGGGGAGGGGGCCTACCTTACAATTTTTTACATAACTCAAAATCTAGTTAAGCAAATGGAACCAAATATGGCATGGGAGGGTATTTGGATACGAAAAATATTTCTACGATTTTTTGAGACCCCTCCCTCTTTCAAGCTGAAAGGGGGAAGGAATCTTTTTCATAGTATGTAACATAATTCAAAAACTATTAAAGGAAATGGAACCAAATTTGGCATGGGAGGGTATTTGGATACGAAAAATATTCCAATGATTATTTGAGACCCCTCCCTCTTTCCAGTAGGTAGATATAAGGGGGGAGGGAACCTTTTCTATAAATTTTTAAACAACTTGCAATCTAACTAAGCAAATGGAATCAAATTTGGCAAGGAAAGGTATTTGGGAATGAGACATGTTCTAATGATTGTTTGAAACCCCTTCCTTCTTCCAGCGGGGAGAATGGAAAGAGGAAGGTGAGTTTCATACAATTTTTACTGCATAACTCGGGATTTACAACAGCAAATTTTGCATGGAACAATATTTGGGTACTAGAAATGCTTCTATGAATATTTGGTATCCCTCACTCCTTCGAAGAGGCGGGTGAAAAGGGGGAAGAGTGGTCTCCCTTACACTTCAGTATAACTGGAGAGCTGATCTAGCAAATGGAACAAAATTTTACATGGGTGGTTATTTGGGTACGAGATATGTGTCTATGATTATTTGGGACTCCACCCTCTTCGATTGGGAAATACAAAGGGGGAGGGGGAGGGGGTTTTCAATACAATTTAATGCATTATTCGATAAATATTCATGCAAATCAATCTTAATTTCGTATATGGAGATATAATAAGGTTGTCAGAATTTTTTCAGCACGTATCCGGGCCAGACAAACAAGGCAATTTTTATATAAAAACCTAGCAAAATCCGGGCATTCGATTTCAAGTTGACAGCCATAAATCCGGGCAATATCCGGGCAAATTTGGTCAAAACTCAGAAATTCCTCAACAAAAATAAAAAAAAATTTTTTATCGTAACTCATCGATTGATTTTGAACCGTATTTTAGGCTTTCAAAAAACTTCCATGATTATTTTCATAAAACTTGCTCAAAAAATTTCGTTTTCGAGGTGTTAATTGTTTTTTTTTTGTTTAATTTGCCAAATAAAGAGAAAAAATCCGGGCAGTTTTCAATGAAATCCGGGCAACCGGGCCGGGCCGGACTGTTCCTAAATTTAGTATTGAATATCCGGGCAAACCCGGATAAAACCGGGCAATCTGACAACCTTCAGGTATAAGGCTACGAAACAAGTTTCTACTAAGTTTGAGACCCATCTGTCCTTCCACTGGTGATATAAGAAGGGGGAAGGGGTCTCCCATATAGTTTCATGCATTACTCGAGAACTAATCGAACAAAAAAAAACAATTTAATCAAGGAAGTTAATTCTAGTACGACAAATGCTTTTTTCTGTTTCGATACCCCTTCCTCTCTCCAACACGAAGAGTGGAAGAAGAAGGAAGATTTTCATACAATATTTTTCGATCGCTCGAGAACTTATTATTGAAACTTAATAGCAGAGGATATTTTAAAAGATTTTTTTTCTATGATTGTTTAAGGCTCCTTTCTCCTTTTACTGATTCGATAGGAAGAAGGACGGGGAGCTTCCATACGTTTTATTTTAATAACTCGGGTGGGGATTTTTTTTTATTATCTGACAATTTGCGCCGGGGGTCTTCAGATTTTCCCCAAAATTGAAAATTTGGTTCATTTTTGCGACTTAAAAACACATGTATTTTTTCAGATTTCTAACATTTTTATTTTTTGAGTTAGCTTCGGTTAGATTTTTTTGTAAATAAAAAATAACCATTTTTCAAAGCTACATAACTCTGTTGTTTCTCAACGGAAATTATAAAACAGCACATCAAAATGCATTGAAATTTTATCAGCTTTCCAAATAGAATAGTTGAAAAAAATTAAATAATGACCTTCAACATGAAAAGTTGTAAATAAACTTTAAATGGCGTCTAAAAGTACCGTCTGCACCACCGAATATTTTGCAAAAAATACCATTGTATAGCTCGATTCATGATGCAACTTTCATCTGAAGACACCAAAGTGGGCCATTAACACCTTGAAGAGTTATGAAAGAAAGAATGACAATAAATCTCTTTTTTTGCATCGAAAACAAACAATGGTCGAACAACTACACTCACATATGGAGGTAGCGCGCACTTCTAACAACATGGAAACAAAAGAACTTATCAAAGCAGGTAAAAAACACTACTTTTTCGTGCTTTGTAGAGTGTTTGCAGCAAAACTGACTTTAAATTTTAACCAAAATTCTGAGTATCGTATTGTTTATGTGATATAACTAATAATGGGAATGTTGCTTTTACAACCTGGTCATATACTCTGTAACTTATTAATTTTTCGATCAAAGATCATTGTGAAGCATAATCAATGCCAATAGTAGAAGGTTCAGTCCCTGTGTTTGGGATCACAAAAATGTGATAAAAAAATGAAATATAGACGTGCTTGACATAGTTTTTATATCGGGAGCTAAGCACTGGACACCAAAATCACCAAAAGTGGCACAAATGTTGCAGAAATAATCAAAGAGCTCAGTATGGCCAGCCCAGGCTGTAAAATGATGAAAATATGATACTTTTACCGTATTCGTTTTCTACACAGCAAAAAATTTCTAAAAGTATACGCAATCTAAAATGTGTGGCATCTATTTTTTCCCCAGTGTAATTCAAAAACGATGTAATTTCAAACTATTTTTGGTCTATTTTTCCTCACTTTAAAATAAAAAGTGTAAAATTAAACTCTATGCAATAAATTTACACTGCCTGATCTAGAAAGCAACGTTGGGAGATAATTTTACATCAAAAACGATGTAAATAATGACAGATCCATTGTTTTCCTTTCTTTCGCGGCTTAAGTTTATTTGTTTTCATTCGAGGTGATGATAGTGAAAGTAAAAAGTGAAAGTCTGTCGAAAATGGGAACTCAAGTCCCAGCCTCTGCCGTAAGATCGCAGAGGTTCTAACTTTGAAGCTCCACACAGGCACCGTACGAGCAAGATTTGCAAGCCCGAAAATGCCATGGAATTCCGAACTGATGAAGGTAAATGAACTGAAATAAAGGGGAAAAAAACTTAATATGTCGAAATTAAATAGTTTTTCTTTCTTTTTTTTACAGTGACGTGGATCCGGATGTTCCGGAACAATGTCCTAACAATTCGACTGGTTACACTGACCAGGGTGGACATCTTTGTCAACGTTTGATGCAACTTCCGGCGCTGCCCATTATGTGGTGAAAAAAATTATTTTACTGTGTGTAAGTGCTTTGTTTCAAAATAAATGTTCAATAAAAATATTGATTGTATCTTTGTATTTTTCATAAGGCTTTTAATATTTGAAACCTCAATATTTACTAAAAATGGCAAATATCCAGAATGAATTCTAAAATTTTACATCACTGTGTATTTTTACACGACAATAAGCCGTTCGGTTTTCGTGCATCGCTTTCGATCTAAATTTACACGCCGTGATAGAATTTTAGATCAAAAACGATGTTCCGTTTTCGTGCATCGTTTCCGATCTAAAATTACACGAATTATTTTTGCTGTGTACATTCACCCTGTTTTGAGGTTTACCATACTAGAACGAACATAATTCGTCGTCAGTGTTTTGCTACCTCGATCGCTCACACACGAATTTTCAGTGTTCCACCGTCCATTTTAAATCAAACCTGGCGAATTACGGATGCAAAACTTAGCGCATAAACTTCTAAAAATGACAGTGAAATGTGCATAACTTGTTGTGACCTGCTGCAAAACTGGGTATAAACGAATACGTTATTAGATTTTTGGATATAACATGAAGTCAGTTAAGCTGCAACAATCTACCGCCCCTTCATTCATAACAGTCCCATATACAAAAATAAGCAAGCGAGACAATCAGCTTTTCTGTTTTTGAATATATTTTTAAATTGTGACCACCACTTTCAGCATAAACGAAAATCGTTTCTAGGTTGTCATAATAAATCGTTAGACCTGAAATTTTCGAAATTGGGTTATTGGTAAGGTCGAGAACACCATTTTTATTCACTACTACTAGCATAACAGTCCCATACAAAATATATTTTTCTCACCAAGCTACTTTCTAAGACTTAAATTTGATCATTTTTGAACTTCTAAATGCAATTGTCAGAAAAAGAAACATACTTTTGCAAAAAAATATCATGAATTTCACATTGTAAGTTGAATCTTTTTACGATTTTTGATTGCATCCGATAGTTTTTCTCTCAGGAAGTCATTCCTAAGAAAGTCAGACCTGCCTTCGAAAACTAGTGTGCATCATTCGACATCAAGTGAGTTAAAAAAATGTTTAAATGATTCAAAGCAATAAACCAAAGACTATTTCGCCGAAAGAAACATTGAAAAGTAACCAAATTCGTGGTATTTCACATATTGGACTGTTATTCAGGTATATTTCATATAGAACAGCCACGAATTGATATTTTTTTTCGATATTTCTAGAACAAAATTTCTTTTTTTAGTCTTTTAAGTTGAAGCCTTATGTTGACCTAAAATGACGAAAATTCATATGGGACTGTTATGCGAGTAGGGGCAGTCTGAAAAGGACGAAAAAGTAGTGTTTTTTACCAGCTTTGATAAGTTCTTTTGTTTCCATGTCGTTAGAAGTGCGTGCAGTTGTTCGACCATTGTTTGTTTTCGATGCAAAAAAAAGAGATTTATTGTCATTCTTTCTTTCATAACTCTTCAAGGTGTTAATGGCCCACTTTGGTGTCTTGAGATGAAAATTGCATCATGAATTGAGCTATACAATGGTATTTTTTGCAAAATATTCGGTCGTGCAGACGGTACTTTTAGACGCCATTTAAAGTTTATTTACAACTTTTCATGTTGAAGGTCATTATTTAATTTTTTTTCAACTATTCTATTTGGAAAGCTGATAAAATTTCAATGCATTTTGATGTGCTGTTTTATAATTTCCGTTGAGAAACAACAGAGTTATGTAGCTTTGAAAAATGGTTATTTTTTATTTACAAAAAAATCTAACCGAAGCTAACTCAAAAAATAAAAATGTTAGAAATCTGAAAAAATACATGTGTTTTTAAGTTGCAAAAATGAACCAAATTTTCAATTTTGGGGAAAATCTGCAGACCCCCGGCGCAAACCCGTCAGATAATAAAAAAAAATCCCCGGGTGCTAATCTAGCAGATAGTAACAAATTGGGAAGAGTATTGGAATACAAGAAATATCTAAGATGATTTCGTTCCCCTCACGGGATAGGAAAGAAAAGATAGGTGCCGTACGTTTGTTTTGATAAATTGAAAAGCTTATCACATAAATTTTACCAAATTTCAAAGGGGAGAGTTTAAGGGTTTCGAGAAATTATTTCATGATTATTAAAAAAACCCTTTTTCAACTTCCAAAAAAAGGAGTTCCGCACAATTTTGTTTTGTTTAACTTGAGAACTTATCCTACAAATGTAACCAAATTTGAAAGAAAAAGTATTCGAGTTCGAAAAATAATTTTATTTTTAAGGAGAGATTCCATACAATACAGAGCCGAGGATGGGGGAGGTTTTACCGCATAGTCTTTAAAACTTTCCACGCGAAAGAAACCATATTTTACAAGAGAGGTTTTTTTTAAGATTCAGGACCTCTCCTTCTTTCAGAGGAGAAGCGGTAAGAAAGCTCTTATTATAAAGATATATAAAAATCATTTTAAATTTATATATTTACTAGCTGATCCCGTACGAACTAAGTTTCGCTTTCAACTATGCATGAACAGTTTGAATGAATGTCAATTGCCAAGCATTTTCCAGATGCATTTCCGGATGTATTGTTGCGCAATAATTGCAAAAATATTGGACAATCACTGCTACTAATTTGAAATCATGAATCAATTAACCGTCCCAACCCCCGTGTATAAACTTCGACTGCATAACAACGCAATTATTGTCAGAAAACCGCTTTCGGAGGCCTCTTTTACAATCTTTGATAACTGAAAAAGATTGCCCTTTCCTTAAAACTCCCTTGCACAAATTTTCAAACCAATTCATAGTATAATAAAGTCAATATCGCAAAAAAAAAACAGTGAAAAAATATTATGGACGTCACCTTTGGCCGCTCCGACCCAAAACCTGAAATAAATTACTCGTCCCTCGAAATTTCCAATATGCATATGATTGAGATGAGACTTTCTAGTCTCATCTCAATCTGAAGCATAATCATGACAATATCGCTGACCAAGATTTGGATAATGAGAATCAATTGTTCGTTCTTAATAACTCTATATGCAAATTTTCTTCTCAATCCGATGTATAATAACGCCAATATCACAAAAATATTGAAAAGTAATATGGACGACCCCTTATGCCGGCCCCTTTAACTAAAATCGATACCAAAAAGCGATTGCTTGTCCCTCAAAACTCTCGTGTAACATTTTTCATCTCAATCCGATGCATAATAATGTCAATATAGTAAGAAAAACGAACCGTTAATATGGACGACCGCTTTGGCCGACCCCAGACTCCGCATCAAGCACCTGGAATTGATTGCTCGTCATTCAAAACTCCTATATGCAAATTTTCATCTCAATCTGATGTATAATACCGCCAATATTGCAAAAACAATAAACAGTTGAAATGGACGACTCCTTCTGCCGACCTCTGACCCAAAATTCAATACCTGAAATCAATTGGTCATCTCTCAAAACACTAATGTGCAAATTTTCATCACAATCCGACGAAAAATAAGGTCAATATCGCGAAAACAATATTAATCTTGTATGGACTATCCCCTTCAGAAGGGGTCATCCGAAAATCTGAAAACCTTTTTCATCATTCTTGGTCCTAATGAACACACATGCCAAATTTCAGCCTTCTAGCACTTAAGACGGCTGTAGCTATCTTCATCTAAAACAAAATTCTAAATCATAAATTTGGTTCAAGTTTGCAAGAAAATTGAATCAAAAAATTTTATTCTCTTATTTTCATTTTTGAAAATTTGATTTCATCGATATGGTTAAGATCCTCGAATTTGATCAAGAGTTTGGATCATTGAGTTTATTTTTTTGAGCATAGATCAAGGTTTTTTTTAAGAATTTGACGACTTTCCTTAAAAACTTATTATAAACTCAAATCAAATAAGTCTTGAAACAGATCTTGAACAAATTAAATGATTTTAACCATCGATGATAGTGAATTTCATGTTTTGTTATTTAAGGTTTCATAATACAATACCATTTTAAAGATTTCAGGACTTTTTTTTTCTAAAGTTACGATTTAAACGTTGAATGTAAAAGTATTCAAAAATAAATAATCAAAAAGTTACATAAAAAATGCAAAAAAACAATTAATTGGAATAAATTTCATGAAAGCTTGTATGCATTGGAATTTTATATTATATCATTGCACAACACCAAGAAATCAAGTAATTATTATCGAAAAATTCAATAAAATCAAGAATATAAAAGGTGATAAAACTTCCATTTTTCACAATATGTTTTTTGCTCTTGTAATATTTCGTATATTTGATGAATTTGTTGAAATATCTATTAAAAAACTTCAATCTTTCACCCTTCGTATTTTGTAGAAATTTCTAAGGGCGGGGGGTCAAAAGAAGAAATGTAAATTTTTTTTTCAAACCAAATTCAAGGTTTGAAAGCTCAGAAAGCCAAAGGTCGTGGAAAAGCAGTTTTTTTTCAAGCCGCGAATATGTATATGTAGCTGAAATCGAAAACATGCGTCATAACTAAATTTCAAATTCGAAATAAACCTTATGTTACTATGAATACGTGAAGAATATGATTTTTCTAATAAAATAGTAGGTTCCCAACAACCCTTTTATTTGTAACCATTTCCTTCGGACGTCTTTAATTAGTTAATTTGATCGTGCTTCAATGTACAAAGGGGTAGCCATAAATTTCCATATACTAACCGTGAGTAGCTCCTACTGGGAGGATAATCGGCCGCCGTATATTGGCCTCCGTGGCCCCCCATTCGCTGACAGCCGCCCATCGGTTGAGACCGCTCCTCATCGTCGAAGAACGGCGTCTGGAAGGCAAATGAAAGACTCTTATGCAGCCGACCATGATGATGATGACCGTGAGGTTGGCCACGGCTTTGGCAGTATGGGCTGTGGTAGTTGTGGTTGTGCGTGGCCTGGCCAGATCCAGCCGCCGCCGCCCCCACAAGATTGGTGGTACTACGGCCAGCTGGTCCGGAATTCGCCACTCCCCCGCTCAGTCCGAGGCCACCATTCATGAATTGGCTGGACAGGCAGCGCTGCGATTGAGAACCGAATGAACCTCGTCCTGCCGGATGATAGCCGCTGGACATATTGGTGCTCTGTGTGTTCGGATAGGACCACTGATGGTTGTTGAAGCGTTGGGATGAGAAACTACGATTCAGCATACGCTGACAGTCAGTCGAGGATGTGGGTGCCGTACATCGTGACGTAATGGACCTACGGGAAGATTTACAACTGTAATTTGTGAGTATGTTTTCAGTAATTGATGACGGAGCAGATGTAATTTGCTTACCCATTAGCAGAATAGTTCATGTTCTTGCCATCCGGGTGCCCCACGAAGAACAGGATGATGGCTGAGATGGCAGCACTCGCAGCACAAATGTAATATCCTGCCCGGCCGTAACGGTGGGATGAATCATTTAGGAATGCACACAGCGGCACCCCGAACAGAACCGGCAAGGATTCCGCACTTTTGATAAAGCCCCAGGCTTTGGAAAAATACTTGCCGCGGATTCGCTCGATTGCCAGCATTTTGAGCGTGTATCGATAGCCTCCAAGACCCAAACCATAGGCCCAGGCGGAAAAACAAAGTCCCCGGTAATCGGCAACGGCCGACAGGATTAGCAGCGATAACGAAACTAGTGTAACACAGCCCTGCGGATGAAGATTGAAACCTTTGAATTAAAACGTCATAACAATAATCGTGAATCCTTTACCTGACAGACGTATTGACGAGATATTCGAATCTTTTTGAACGACAGTTCGAGTGTTTTGTTGATGGAAGACCCGCTGAACACAATTCCTAGTGCAATCGACAGTCCGAGGAAGGTTTGCAGCAGTACCAGGTCCTGCATGTCGTGACCTTCCGTGAAACCGTGCAGGGACTGGAATAAAATTGATAAAGAAAAATAAAATTAAATAGCATTATAGCAATTATCACTAATCAGCCCATTAAAATGCCTAATTTTTTTGGTATTTCTCAAACAAAACCTTTTATCTAATATGAATATATTTTTTAAAAATCATGATAACATATGTTCGAAATGTATGTATGATTCGCGAGAAGTTAAAGCCCTGTAAAAACGAGAAAATGGTCCATTTATCCAAAAAACGTGTTTTATTGTTGTTTCAGAAAACATAGTTTTATATTTTTTGTTAAATTTTTTGTTTTGTTTTTTTGTTTTTTTTTATTTTTGAAAAAAATAAAGGCAAGTAGCCATGAATTTAACAAAGACTCTGGATTGTAGAGAAATTGAACCAAAGTTGACTATAGATGGTGAGCTAGTTGATCTCGAATGAATCTCATGAAATTAAGAGAAAAAAATCGGCGAACATGTATGTGGATTCTGTTATGTTATGTGGAGTAATGCCAATGAAACTAACATCTTCAGAAAAAGTTGCGTTTGTTTTTTTTTGTATTTAAAGGGTCTCCAAAACGATGCTGGGTAATGTGTTAACTTCGCTTGGTATATTGCCCACTGAACGGGCGACTCGTGTCCTGTTTCAATGAATGTCGTTGACTGACTGAGGACCGCTCACGGTACGCCAGCTCAGCCGTTGTGAGGGAGATTGCCGACTCGGAATGGTTTATTGGCTGGGAGAGTGTTTGGCTGACAGTTATAGGCTACAGATTTCAACACGAAAGACATACCGTCATAAATATTTTGTCAAAAAGGGTTTTTTCGATGGTCGAACGACATATGTACGTCAACTACAAAATTCCCGTTGCACTTTGCAAAGTATCATCTTATCTCTTTAAACACTCGCAAAGCATCAGCTTTGGATAACCTCAAATCAAACAGTAAAAACATATCAGTGTTCAGTGCACAGCCAGGTCTGCTCTGCAAATTGCAAATTCAACATATTCGGTGGCTTCACAGACTTCACAGAGAGCGCCCCAGAAGGAGGCTGAAAGTCAAAAATGAAAGCTCAACATCAAATTTGATAACACTCAACAGCTCACAATTCTTAGGCGTTACTTAGATAACGACATCCGTTGATGTTTGCGAACCTTCACTGTATCTTGGTTCTGAAACACTACGGCACTTCAAGACAATTTGCAAAACAAAAAGGATTCTCCTTTTTTTTCAAATTTACTCCTGTCAGTTATATGTGAAGGCATCCTACGGTAATAAAAAAAATTAAGATGCGGCAAGAATATATTTTCGATCCATTGATTCAGGATTAAAATTCACGAGACGTACTTTATTAAACACAACGAATAAAGCAACGAGACCTGCCCTTTCAACCATCTTTAATAAAAGGTTTGCCAAACCAAATGATTTCTACAAGCTACCCTCCTACAGACATGATTTATTGGTCCTCAATCTCCAATAGGCGGTTCCTCTAACCATATCTCTAACCATATTAAATATCCTTTTTCCTGCAGGCCATCATTTTGGCCATCTATTCCCAACGAAAATTTGGTTGGTTCTTCCGATCCAGTGTATATTCGTGAAGTGAACCTTCAGAACACTCCCCTTGTTGGTCCTCCCGATCTAACTTAAACTCGTGAAGTGAAACTTCAGGACACTCCTCATGTTGGTCCTCCCAATTCAACGTAAATTCGTGAAGAGAACCTTCAGAACACTCCTCATGTTGGACCTCCCGATCCAGGTATCCCGATCCAACGAAAGTTCATAAAATAAACCTCCAGAACACACCTCATGTTGGTCCTCCCGATGCAACGTAAATTCGAGAACTGAACCTTCAGAACAGTCCTCATGCTGGTCCTCCTAATTCAACGTAAATTCGTAAAGTAAACCTCCAGAACACTCCTCATGTTGGTCCTCCCAATTCATCGTAAGTTCATAAAGTGAACGTTCAGAACACTCCTAATGTTGATCCTCTCAATTCAACGTATATTCCTGAAGTGAACCTTCAAAACACTCATCTTGTTGGTTCTCCCGATCCAACGTTAATTCGTGAAGTCAACCTTCAGAACACTACTCTTGTTGATTCTCCCGATCCATCGTAAGTTCATTAAGTGAACCCCCAGAACACTCCTCATGTTGGCCCCCCCATTTCAACGTAAATTTGTGAAGTTAGTGTTCAGAACACTCCTCTTGTTGATCTTCCCGTTAACGTAAGTTCATAAATGGAACCTTCAGAACACTCTTAATGTTGGTCCTCCCGATCCAACGTAAATTCGTGAAGTTAACCTTCAGAACACTCCTCATGTTGGTCCTCCCAATTCAACGTAAATTTGTGAAGTTGATGTTCAGAACCAGGCTTCCGAAAAGTACAGCTTTGCTATGACAGTCTTTTCCTTGTTGAACAAACTGTCTCGGTTTTCCTTGCCACTCGGTTTGCTGCTGTACCGTCTGTAACGAATCGGGACGCTTCGGCTACATCGTACACGTGCGAGAACCCAGGCTGTATCTGAACAATCGGATCAAAGCATGCGTTGCCGAAAATGTTGTTCTTTAAGCTGTAGCGAACCCAACCGACAGTTCGGTTTTCATCCCTTAATGCCTTCTGTTTCGAAAATAATTTCATCCAACTGTCGGCTGCTGCAGCAGGGCGTGACAGTTTTGGGCAGGACTGTCACGGGTGACTGTCATGCCCATACCGTACCCATGCCTGATCGTATGAGCTGCTGCTCGGTTTCGAATAGATCGAATGAGCCATCTATTCGCACCGAGCAGCAGCATACGATCGGCGCGTAACGCGATGTGTGGTGCCGGTGCAGGTTAGGCGGAAAGGGGTGGGGAGGGTGATTGGGGTGATCACCACCCGCAGTAGCTTCAAGCAAAAGGAAAATACGTTCGTTCGAAATTAACTCGGCCCGAGCGAATCTCGGCTACAGTCGGACGGAGTAAGTAGTACTGTCATGCGAAATTCAACGCATTGAAAACTGTCACGAAGATATTCCCAAAACTGTCAAGAAGCTCAAAAAAATTTCATACCCACGACCAAACTCTCGCATGAGGTAAAACAAGGCATCGCTGTACATCGCACGACCGCTCCTTTTAAAACTGTCGGAGAAGAAATATTCGGGAAGCTTTCATCGAGGTGCACGTGCGAGGTTCGCAAGAATACTGTCGTTCGCCAGTACTTTTCGGAAGCCTGTTCAGAACACTCCTCCAGTTGATCCTCCCGATCCAACGTAAGTTCATAAATGGAACCTTCAGAACACTCTTAATGTTGGTCCTCCCGATTCAACGTAAATTCGTGAAGTTAACCTTCAGGACACTCCTCATGTTGGTTCTCCCAATTAAACGTAAATTCGTGAAGTGAACCTTCAGAACACTCTTCTTGGTGATCCTCCCGATCCATCGTAAGTTCATTGAATGAAGGTTACAGTTCACTATCGAGTGCGAATTGAATGAAGAAATCAAGTTTCTCGATACAATTTTGCGCCGGGAAGGAAATGGCATCACAACGGAATGGTTCCCAAAAGACGAAAAAGGCCGCTATCTAGACTTTAATTCGTTAAGTCCATATTCGCATATAAAGAATACTGTCATAGCTTTAGTAGACAGGGCAATAAGGTTATCAAACGCAAAATATAGGGAAAAAACTCTTAATACAATTAGAAACATTTTGAACCTAAACAACCATCCACAATATTTTGTTACGAATATTGTTAAAGAACGAACAATTTGAGTATAACCAATAGAAATTCAAGCAAATTTGTAACAATCCCGTATTGTTCAGGATTTGGGGGAAAAGCTTTCAAGGTACTTATGGCAATTTGACATTAATGTCGCCTTCCAGCCTTTAGATAAAATTAAAAATCTGATCCTCACAAAAACTAAGGGCAAAATAACCCAAAAACAAAAATACCAACGTCGTGTATGAAATTAATTGTGGTAAATGTAACAAATCATACATAGGCGAAACTAGACAGTTCTTGGAAAAATGATTAAAACAACATAAAAAAAACGTATCTACAAAACAAATAAGCACTGGACTAGCACAACACAGTTTGGAAACTGGTCACCTTTTCGACTTCGACAGTACAAACATTTTAGAAAAAGTTACAGGCTATAACGCAAGAATCACAGCTGAAACTTTTTACATTAAGATTAGAGGTGACAACAATGTAGTCAATAGGCAGATAGACTCCTGCAATTTTAAGACAGCTTACGATTCTGTAATCAAAAAAGTGTCACAAACACTAACATACAAATGTAAACGAAAATCAAAACAAAATGTCCCGAACTAAACTAGTATAGACGAAGGCCAGTAGTTTGTAAGATTTTAAATATTGTAAATTTAGATAAAAATTCATTGTTTAAAATATAATTTTAGTGTCCACTGAAGAGGAGCGAAAACCATAGTAGCTCGAAACGTCTGGACAACTGGTAATAACGTTTTTGATTCTAAAATCCGCCGAAAAACGTCGATGATTTAAATCACATTTAACGTAAATTTGTGAAGTTAGCGTTCAGAACACTCCTTTTGTTGATCCTCCCGATTCAATGAAAGTTCATAAATGGAACCTTCAGAACACTCTTAATATTGGTCCTCCCGATTCAACGTAAATTCGTAAAGTTAACCTTCAGAACACACCTCATGTTGGTCCTCCCAATTCAACGTAAATTCGTGAAGTTAACCTTCAGAACACTTTTCTTGTTGATCCTCTCGATTCAACGTAAGTTCATAAATGGAACCTTCAGAAAACTCTTAATGTTGGTCCTCCCGATCCAACGCAATTTCGTAAAGTAAGTATTATGAACACTCTTCATGTTGGTCTTCTCCTCAATGCACATTCCATCCGTTATCGATTGCTGTGAACCTTCGGTTCACTTTTCAAATTATTTATTGCTATCGTAAAACATAATTTTCATGAAATAATTTGAAGTCTACTGACCAAACAGTAAGGTTTATGGTACTGTTACTTTAATTTTTAGATTGAAATTAATTTCTTCAAATGTCAACGACTGGACTCAAACCTTTCTGTATAAATTGTTGGATTTATTAGTAACGTGTTTTCAACAAACTCAGCATTAACGGATCAAACACTGGCTTGTTTTTAACTTCTGCATATCAACTTTTTTTTTGTACATTCTTTCTTTAAAATTGTGATATTTTTTTTCTTTGTTTTTTTTTTAAATTCAAATGAGATAATTTCGAGAAAGAATTTTAATGACTGCAACTGATCCATCGAGAGCCTAACTGACAAAACATTAGAACTCGGCTCAAATTTACAATAATCAGGATTCGTTTCAAAACGGAGTAAACATTTTTGCGTTTACAGCAGTATTGACGTTGTTAACACAGAAGCACAAAAATTAAAGTCAAAATTATTCTTAAAGTTTTGTTGAGGTAATTAGGTAATATACTGAAATACAACTTACAAGTACAAAATCGAGCCGATCTCGTTTCTACGTTACGCCACTCAACAAGCAACTCCATTAGCAACATTTGCCAGTGTTCTCACGCTACATAATTTCACCGACGTATTCCGTTGACTAAATTTGCACCCAAATAGTCTTCAAGAATGCCACGCCGACGACTGTTGCTGCTCATAGTTCTCTTTTACTTTTTAACAACCAGTGAGCAATGCTTTGTGATGACTTGGAAGAATCCCGAAAATCATTGCGTCTCAAAACTTGAAAAACTTACGCACAATGTTGACCTCTCGATTCCCAGCTTATCGACAGTGGATTCAAAGGCTAGTGCAATTATGAAACATCGCAAAAATTTCACTGAAATAAAGCATAAGCCCACAACGGGCAGAACATGTCTATCGCTAGCGACCGATTGCCAGGAGCAAGAAGGAAGATTACTTTGCTGGGATGTGAATAGAATAGCAATCTTCAAGCGGGACATTTTCTTGGCGAATGTAATCAATCACACGAGCAGTGTTATCGTCAAGTTTTGTTCCATTTCAAATAAGGTTGACGAGTGCATCACCGACGTCTTACAGCAGAAAAGTGTTCTCTTGGTGTATGTTCAGATTCCCCCCAACTATATGGAACTATCGATGACCGCAACATCGCCGGAAATCTACGGACCATGCACTTGCCATACGTATGGACAATTTATGGATGAGCAGTATGCGTCTTGTCTATTGGAACAAGCAGATCGGGACATTCAAACTTCCGAAAATTATACGCCCTCGATTGGATCACTGGGACTGTTTTCGGCCGCTTTAATCAGCTTCGCTGCCATTTCGTGCTTCACCAACATCATTTTCTACTGGTTACGGCGTCTTAATGAAACAAGAATAAGTCGGAGAAAGGAACATGAAATTTTCTTTCACAAACGTGCAAACAAATTAATGTACTGAAAATTTTAATGATGTGTAAATCTGATATCTGATATACAGGGTGATGATAAAGTTTCCGTGTTTTTTGAAATAGTTTAACGACTCGAAACTTTTTTATATAAATCAAATTGAATCAACGTAGTACTTGCCGAAGACCATAAACCTCTTTACGGAATGAAACAAATAATATGATGATTTCAAAATTGCCGAGAGATTAGTTTCCATATAAAATCTATGAAAAATATGACAAAAATCGGTCATTTCAAGTCGATTTCATATGATTCTGAAATAGGGAAAGGCCGTATAACGAGGTATGAGTGTATTGTGGTTTGCAAAAGGC
The DNA here is from genome assembly GCF_029784155.1 of Uranotaenia lowii. NCBI lineage: Eukaryota > Metazoa > Arthropoda > Insecta > Diptera > Culicidae > Uranotaenia > Uranotaenia lowii. Next base: position 104,779,767 of record NC_073692.1, read on the forward strand.
TTTTTTGTTTTAGTTCAACTAATATGAGTTCAACTCAAATAACCCATCCATCATCTAGTATAGAGAAAGTGGTGATACTTATACATGATATAAATAAATAAATATTTTTTCATTAACTGATGGTTTTCATAAATTTTATGCAAAAATGAGCAGTTTTTTTTCATTTAAGGCTGTAAAATTCGAAATCATTTGATTCGAAAATGAAATTCGTCACAAGTTAAATTTTCAAAACAACTGGGCATATAGTAGTCAACAATAAAACCTCATAAGAAATTAATCAAAAGCAATAGCCCTGATACACATTTTGTGGACAAATGTTTTCAAAGCATGGGCACGTTTTCTTAAAACATTTTTGAGTCATTTTATTTGTACAAGTTTCAAAAATTTTCATGGTCAAAAATAGGAATAATAGGTTTTTTAAAATAAAATATCACAAGTCTCACGAATTTCTCGAATTAGTGCTTCCATTTTGTCTACAAGTCAATATAGGTTATGTATTATATTTGACTCCATTCCATTTTTTCAGTCAGTGGAACTAAGATTGTTCGATCTTCAGGAAAAGATCGATACACGAGATCGATTCAGATGAATTATCGTAGGATTGATCCACCTATAAAATGGGAACTTGAAGAAAGATCATTGATAGATTGATACTTTCATTTTTAACAAGAAGGTGCCTCATTCTTATAAAAAAGCAAAAAAATGGACACCAAGTGTTAAAGCTGCATTAACCTTCTATCTCTGGATTAAAAAAAATCCTATCATGTGCATTATTTATGTGCGCTTAATTTCAACTCTACAGGCAAAAAATTATTCTAATTTATCTAATTCGAACCTTCTAAAACCTAACACCGCCTAAAAATGGTTGGCTAAAATCGACATATAATCAAAGTAGGGTAAATGTACCCGACCTTGGCACCTAAGGCATGGTTTACCCTTTTTTTCAACATTCCAACCTTCTTTGAAGAATTTACTTGCTAACTTGCTTAGAGTTCAACAAAAATATGTTTTCTCTATGGAACTGTCATTAATGTGAGCAAAATGCATGCAAAGTACTCACTGCGGTGCTCCAATTACTTGGCCGCCGTACCAATTGTTTGCCGTTTCGATGATCCGATTCTTGGCCACCAGCAATGTGCATTAGATCTTTACCAACAACGCTCAATTGACAGTTAACAGAATCGTTGGCTATTCTGAATATAAGGCCACTGACAGAATGACGTCAGCTGCGCGTAAAGTTCTATGCGACGATGGAACACCGGGCTTCACTCATACAACAAAAAGGCTTTCGAAAACATTGATGAAATTTGGTTGGAAGGGAAGCACAAAATAAGCTTTCATTTCAAAAAGTCGGAAGTCCAGAATTTCCGCAATTTTTTTTTTATTTTAAAAACTTTAAACTTTTTACTCATTTAAACAAAGTGATGATTATGAACACCTCAGGTTGTTTCTGAATATTTGTGTATGACCAAGAATCATTGGTTTATGAATGACAACCAAACCTTCATCAGGGGGGCCGATTCAGAAACGAATTATGTCCACGAGTTGTTTGAACTTTCTCTTTTTTATTAACATTAAATCCCTTTGATGAAATCTAAACTAACATATTTTGTAAGCAAACTTTTTAAACTGAAAACTTCAAAAAAATTCTCCAATATGTACACAGCAATTTTTTTTTTGCTGGAAACCAGCAAAATTTTGCTGGTTTTTGTCCCGCTGACTTTCCAGCAAAATTTCCAGCAATTTAAATTGCTGGAAAAAACAGCAAACGTTAATGCTGGTTTCCAGTAATTCAAATTGCTGGAAAATCAGCAATCCATATTGCTGGAAACCAGCTATTTCTTTCAAAACAACCGGCTGTATTTAGTACCAAATTTATATTTCAATTCTAAATTAAATATTGAATACTGGCTGTGCATATAAGAGCAATGATCATTCGCTACCTGAGAAAAGAGTTCTGATTAGTATCTTTTATGAAATCTGTCCAATAAAAACTCACCCTTGACTTGTGTCTGGTTGCTAGAATATAGAGGAAAATAAAAATAATTATATTAATCCAACCAAAATTCGTAAAATAAAGTCTCACCTTGCTTCAGCGTACGAAAACAAACAGACTCCATATTGTGACAACTCGATTGCTGATTTTCCAGCAAACTAGATCAATTGCTGGAAAGTCCAGCAATTTGAAAACCGATTACTGATTTTTCAGCAAAAATGACAAGAACACAACCGATTGCTGAAAAATCCAGCAATTAGAAAACCGATTGCTGGTTTCCAGCAAAAATTTGGATTGCTGAACGTTTCCAGCAATTTTTTTTGCTGGAAATCAAGGCAAAAATTTGCAGTGTATACACAGCAAATTTTTTTTCGCTGGAAACCAGCAAAATTTTGCTGGTTTTTGTCCCGCTGACTTTCCAGCAAAATTTCCAGCAATTTAAATTGCTGGAAAAAACAGCAAACTTTAATGCTGGTTTCCAGCAATTCAAATTGCTGGAAAATCAGCAATCCAGATTGCTGGAAACCAGCTTTTTCTTTCAAAACAACCGGCCGTATTTAGTATCAAATTTATATTTAAATTCAAAATTAAATTGAGAATATTGGCTGTGCATATAATTAGCAATAAAAACAATTATTTTCTCCCATTTTTTCAATAAGGGATTTATTTATCTCGAGAAACACAATTTTTTACAAATTTCTATCATCGACTCTGGGGTGGCAGCTTTGTGCCAAGGTGTTGATCATCCGCCACCTGTAAAAAAAATTTTTTGATTAGTATCTTTTATGGAATATCTACCTGTCCAATAAAAACTTACCCTTGACTTGATGCCTGGTTGCTAGAATATAGAGGAAAATAAAAATAATTATATTAATCCGACCAAAATTCGTAAAATAGAGTCTCACCTTGCTCCAGCGTACGAAAACAAACAGACTCCAATTTGACAACTCGATTGCTGATTTTCCAGCAAACTTAGATCAATTGCTGGAAAGTCCAGCAATTTGAACATCGTTAGCTGATTTTCCAGCAAAAATGACAAGACTACAACCAAATGCTGAAAAATCCAGCAATTGGAAAACCGATTGCTGGTTTCCAGCAAAATTTTGGATTGCTGAACGTTTCCAGCAATTTTTTTTGCTGGAAATCGAGGCAAAAATTTACTGTGTACAGTAAATTACTAATGAAGGACTGATAAAATTTGAAAAAAGCCAATCAATCAAGGAAAAGTATTTCAGATGGAATGGGCTTATCTTGACTAGCCCAGGTTTTCAACGTAGAGTTTTATCAGAAAGTTGGTGTGGTCCAGCTGCCAGAATATTGAGGTAAAATATCCGTATTTGGCCACGATGGATTCACATTCCTTATTTTTTAAAGAGATTTCACAGTTCACCATTTTTGCGAATTTTTTTGAGACAATTTCATCAAAATAAAAATCCAAAACGACTTGAACGAGAGTAATACTGAAAGGTTTGAGCCGTGTCAAATTAACGGGTTATTAAAAAAACGACTTGAACGTGGTTGTCGTCAAAGTGGTATTGTAACGTTGAATTGGAATATCTTATTTCGAACTTTTCTCATCGATTAGATTTTTCCAAATATTGGAAAAATTGCTTAGATTTTCTCAGTTTTTTTGAAGAATTCCCTGTTTTCTATGCTAACTGAACAAATTCACGAATGCTAAGCCTGACAACCGATTCATTTACGACATTTCTATGGTTCTGTGCATCATGATGTGTTGTCATTTATAAATCATTGTTTAAATTATTCCTTTTGAGTTTGTATAGACCATAAGTTGATAGTAAAATATTCTAGGAGACTTGCGATTGCGACACATAGGGTTATTTTCAGTACCAAACAACTATTTTCTAAGTTTGGCTTCATAAAGTAAGAAATTAAAAAATTCCTTGAATGGTATTTTAAAATTTTGCCCTTTTGAATTTGTTAGCTGAGATTATGAGCTTCTAGCAAGAGCCATTTCGAATGCCCGGGGCGTTGCGCAGTGGTTTGACACGCCAAAAAGAACGTAAAAAAAAAGTAAACCTTGCTAAAACATTTTTTTAATTCGACTCACATCTAATATCTCAAGGAATAATTCGAAAGAAAACGATATTTTTCTGAACTTCCAACTTCTGTTTCCAAGAATAAAATAAGAACAAAAATCCAAAAAAATTAAATCTGAGTATATGGTTCCCAAGCAATAGAAAACGATTCCAAAACTCAATTAATTATGTATTTTATATACTAAAGTCATCAATTGCCATCGATCTAACAGTTTTTAGATAAGAAAATCATCTTAAGTCTTGTGAGTTGCTTAATTTCTCTAAGTTTTTTTTTATTTCGAACCACTGTGTTCTGTAGGAGACCACGTGGTCTCTGTTCGGCAGACTGCAATGCAAATGCTGTTCGCACACATACCAATGTACCTTCGATTCATGGTTCCCAAATAGCGATTTTTGCATTTTCAATGCTTGGATATGACTTTTAATTAGTCGAATCACTTATGTTCTCCAACTTATTTCAAAGCTTAAGTTGATAGAAACGATCTTATCATACAACCCAATTAGTATGAAAACATTTGTGCCTAGTTTTCAATGATTTTTTAGGGAAAACATCAGCCCAAAAATTCCTCTTTAATGAACATGTATTTTTTCCAGCTTCCAACACTGGTGTTGTATTTCCATTGAAGTTGCATGCCAAGAAAAGGAACAAAATTAGTTTTAAATTTTTATTCAAAACCTAAATAAATATTCATTCTCTTGTCTTTCTAGTATTTTTTGATTTTTTGCTGAGTTTAACTGTAGGCATGAGTATTTATTGCAAATTTTTCAAATTAATGTCCGCATTTGAAATCGCATGTGAATTTAACAGTTGCACTAGAAAGGTGAATTCATCTGATTTTCATACGGTGATTTCCAACATAATGCCTCGGATTCAGATCGGAAAAAAAATTAACTACTTTAATAAAATACAAATAATTGAAAAATTCGGTATGCACAAATTTGAAACAAATTATTCTCTTTGCAATTAAAATATATTCAAAAATTTTTAGCTCAATTTGGACTTGAAAAACATGAAAAGACATATTGGCATGCCAAGAAAAGGACCATGCCAAAATAGGGCTCACTTACCCTAAATCATTATTTAATCAATTCTGGCGCTGAATTAAAAAAAAAAGTTTTCTACGATCCATACTTTACCAACTGTTTGACAAGAAATTGTCCAAAGCTATAGCTAAGAGAAGCTCAAAATACATGAGAAAGCTGAATATTTTATATTGTAAAAAAAATCATTTTATTTGTTTCATTTAAGGAGTCTCAACCATTCTGGATCGACATTTTGAGAAAGGGTTGAAAAAAAAAACGAATACAGTGGGAAAATACCTCAGTTATTAATTTTGACAAATAATATTTAAAAAAAATATATGTATGAAGCAATCTTAATATGTTTCAAAATAAAGAAAAAAACCCGATTTAATACACTTTACAGTGGATTGTAGCCTTTCTTACAGCCTGTAAAATATATTTGGGTACATATAAAACAAAATGAACTATGAATTATGATTAATGAATTTCATACGCAATAAATCCAAAATGAATTTTGGAAATAAAGATTCAAAGTTTTTATTAGGATAAAAGTATTTTTATATAATCATAATTTTCATATAAATTAACCTTTCTGAATGACTAGATTCTGGAATATCATGTATGATTCCGTTTCTATGACATTATAATCTAACTCAATTTACTTCTTTTGGAGTTAAAGCATATGATATCTTCAAAATGGAAGGGGTATAAAAATTAAGAATACAATTTGAAAAAAGATGCCTGACCATGTATTTCAAATAATTCAACCTCTCAAGTATATGAAACAAATACATAGACAAAATTATTGGATAAAATTTCAAATGCAAGAGTAAAATACGATACCAAAATGTATAAAATCGGTACAATAAATTTTGAAAATTAAAAATATTGAAAATTTTGAAAGCGTAGTATTTTTAATTTTGTGATTTTGAGATTTTTATTCTGTTTTGTTGATTTTGTCTATTTCGTTAATTTTGTTAATTTGGTAATTTTTTAAATGTTGTCAATAATGTCAATTTTATCAATTTTCATGATTTTGTCAGCATTGTTAGTTCAGTAAATTTTGTCAATTTAACCAATTTTCTAGATTTTGTTTATTTGTCGATTTTAACAATTTTCATGATTTTGTCAACTTTTTCAAACTTAAAAATTCTGTCAATTTTGTCAAATTTGTCAATTTTGTCAAATTTGTCAATTTGGTCAGTTTTGTTAATTTTGTCAATTTTGTCAATTTTGTCAGTTTTATCAAATTAGTCAATTTTGTCAATCTTGTCATTTGCCAATTTTGTCAATTAAGTGCATTTCGTCGATTTTGTCATTGTCAATTTGGCCAATTTTTTAAAATTTTTCAGTTTCCTTCGATTCTGTCAAGTTTGTCAATTTTGTCAATTTGTCAATATTGTAAATTTGGTCAAAATTTAGTCAATTGGGTCAATTTTGTAAATTTCGCCAGTCAATTTTGTCAATCTTTTCAGTTTTGTCAATTTTGTAAATATAGTGAATTTTGTCGATTTTGTCTTTGTCAATTTTGTGAATTTTGACAATTTGGTCATTTTGGTCAATTTGGTCAATTTTGTCACTTTTGTCGATTTTTGTCAGTTTTATCAATCTTGTCAATTTTGTCAATTCAGTGAATTTTGTCGATTTTGTCATAGTCAGTTTTGTCAATTCTGCCAATTTTCTCGATTTTTTCGATTTTAAAAATATTAACAATTTTTATGATTTTTTCAGCTATGTGAATTTTGTCAAATCAATGAATTAAGCCAAGTTTTTCAATTTGGTCAATTTGGTCAATTTTGTCAATATTGTCGATTTTTGTCAGTTTTATCAATCTTGTCAATTTAGTGAATTTTGTCGATTTTGTCATCGTTAATTTAGTCATTTTTTCAATTTTGTCGATTTTGTCAATTTTATCAATCTTGTAATTTTGTCAATTTAATGAAGTTTGTCGATTTTGTCATCTCTTTTGTCAATATTGTTATTTTTGTCAATTTTGTCAATTTTTTCAAATTTGTTAAATTTGTCAGTTTTATCAATCTTGTCAATTTTGTCAATTCAGTGAATTTGGTCCATTTTGTCATCGTCAATTTGGTCAATTCTGCCAATTTTCTCGATTTTGTCAATTTTATAAATTTTATCAATTTTATGATTTTTTCAACTAAGTAAATTTTGTCAAATCAATGAATTATGTCAAGTTTGTCAATTTCGTCAATATAGTGAAATTGGTCTATTTAGTCAATTTTTTTCAATGTTGTAAATTTTGTCAATTTTGTCATTTTTGTATTTGGTCAACCTGGCGAAAATGGTTAATTCAGAGTTCTTTCCTGTTTCTTCAACTTTGTCAATAATGATTATAAGCTTTTTAGCATTATATGCATGTTCCAAAAAAAATCCCAAATGCTTCAAACTCTACTATGGAGGGCTTGGTGGCGCTACTGTTTGGTTGTCATCTTCCATTGGCTTCAGCAAGTGAAAGTTCAGATTGACCTCCAAGCCGTCATCGTTTTTCTCTAGACACCAACCCCAACAACAACAACGCAACGTTAGATCTGAAGAGAGGAAGAGAAAAGGGAACAAAAAAACAAGCCCGAGAGCTTAAAGCTCGAGAGGATTCAGTAGCATTTGTCTTATTGGATTCAATTTGCTTCCACGGGCGAAATACTCTCCTGTCGTTGCTGCTTAAGAAAAAGCTTCGTAAGCACGAACGGCACGTGAGAAGATGAGAGGATGTGCATACATCGTCCGCGTCATAGATGCCATACCTACCGATTTTTCGGTATTCATACCGATTTTTGACGAAAATTTTGACCAAGAATCGGTATTCACAGAATACCGATTTTTGGCAAAACCTACCGATTTCATACCGATTTTTGAAAAATTCGTTCTAACAGATTTTTTTTTCAAAATAATTATCTTTTTCCTTATTTAAATTATGAACCAATACAATTCTAGTGCCTATTTAGCCAGCAAGTCTCAGTCTCCTATGCCAACTCTCTTGAGATCGAATTTTGATTATCAAATAACATGGTAGATTAGAGATTACAGCAGTTTAAGATATAAGCAAATCATATCTTGAAGTTGTGGGTTTAAAATTTAGGGACCAAGATAAGTGCACGCTCTTGATAAATAGCACAAGTCCACAAAATTAAAAAAAATTAAAAAAAATGTTTTTGTAATAACTTTTGCTGATAAAAATTCTTCAAAAAATTTGTGCGTTTTTTTTGCCAAAGCTTTGAAACATTCCAAATATTTTGAAAATATCCACACAATAATCAACATTCTCGAAGACCACGAGTAATTTTGATTCCTAAGATAAAAAGTAATGGAAGTTTTCATTTCGTTATTTTTTTTCTAAACCACAAAAAACGGGAATATTGACGAAATTTTAGAGAAATTTTAAACGAAATTGAATTTTTGATATTTAAAAACACAAAAAGTCAAATCGTTTCGCAGTCTTCATGAGTTATGATCTTTAATATCAAATACTCAATGACTATCTTAAATGATATCATAAATAGTTGTTATCTTATTTATTTAAATTTTTAAAAATTGTAGAAATTAATTTTTTTTCAACGTTGTATTTCTGAAACAGGCAAGATCTGGATTCATTAATGTAGTAGTATTCAGTGTAAAGATTTAAGGAGCATAAAAATACTAAATGATATAAAAGTGTTTAGAGTGAAGTGTCAATAATGTCGCAGTGGGCAGAAAATATCATGTTTAAAAACTACGATATCAGCAAAACAGTAATTTTTCAATATTCTTTCAATAAAAATAGTATTAAAAGCTTCGAAAAAAAAATCGGTATTTATACCGATTTTTGGAATTTTCATACCGAATACCAATCTATGCCTGAATATAATGTTGAGCGAAGTTACTATCGCTTTCGTACCATGCAGTGTGGGCATGACGTATTCATCAACGACTTCATTAATTTCGGGGTCGTACCCCTTGGTGAAAACCATTTTTAAGTTAATATTTCGGAGCTTCGGTTCCGAAATTTTTGGAATGGTTCGGTTGCAAACTGAACCTTTAATATGAAAAATTTAAACGATAGGCTGGGAGAATTTCAGTTGTTGTCTTCCTCCCACACGGTTCCTGTCACGATGACATCGAACCTGAGTGGGAGTGAAGCCTGTCTGTTCTCCCTTCCACACATCGACTTTTAGATAGCAAGCGCGTATCAATGACGTCACGTATAATTCGACGTCATATATACGATAATCTTGATTTTAGTGATTGCTGGTTGTGGCTAGCAAGCCAAATTGACACGTTTTTTGGAGAGATGATTTTAGATATTTACTATGAAAAAAAAATTTTCAAACTATTTTGTATTTTTTTCTTTCTTTTATAGGTTGAAGAAGAAAAAAAATCAAATTTTTCAAGATAAAAATCATTTTTATTGTACTGCTCAGTTTCACAAAAACGTCGAGAACAAAGTTTACAAAAATTCACACAAATACACACAAATACACAGACATCATCAGAACGTCGAGCTGATTAGATAGGTACCTATAAAGGTATATCTAAGACCCATAATTAATGATCTCCCAAATCGACCGATAACTATACCTTTCTGTAAGAAAGGCAAAAACCATTGAAGTGTGTGATAATTACCGCTGAAAAAAAACTGAAAATGAACTGAATATAAAGTGCTTCAGCCTCTGTTGTTATGCAATGTTTAAATTGTTCCTCATTTTTTTTGTCTTTATTAGAGAGACTTTCAGCCTTTGGCTGATTCGTCTCTAAGAGTGTTCCTCAATTGGTGAAGTTATTGTTGAACTAAAGTTGTTTGCATCCAAACATAAAACTAAAGTTCTGTGAATTTTTTGGATCGACCAATGAAAATGATTTTTTCGTTCTTCAATGGTCAATCTGATACCATTTTGAAAACCAGTACCAGTGTAAGTGAATAAAAATCGCATGAAAGTCCCAGAATATTGGTATGGGGTGAAAGGGCTAAAGTTCATGGGAAGCCACCATCTTGGATTTCAAGATGGCGTCAGATAGCGAAATTCGACTACCTTTTGTTTAGCACTTTCACACAATACTCATATTGTGGAGGTAACATTTGATTTTCTTTATTTTACAGCATTTTAAATTTTAACGTAAGACGCTATCTTGATTTCAAGATGGATCTGATAGCGAAATTCGACTTCTACTCGTTGATGCTTTTCAACTTATACCTATGTTGTGGGGGTTTTATGGGATTTTCTGTCATTCACAGCTTTGAAAAGAAAAGCGGAATGGATTAATGATAGCGTCAAGCAACACATTTTTCACCTACTAGTTGGACCCATGCCTTTTTATAAAACATGCAAAAAAAAGCTTGAAAGAAACTTCTAAGTTTGTGTTTTATTGTAATTTTAACATAGGATTCAAAACAACTTGATCAGCATATTCAGTAAAGGCATTAACTACCTGAAAACAAATGGTTGAAATTGTTTATGATATTGGTACGCCAGGCGTACTGGGTTCGATTCCCGGTATCGGCAAGAAAAACTTTTAGGTTTTGAATCCCATAAGTGGCCGGACAGGTAAGATGTGCTTCTTCTATAACTGACTATATAATACGCATGTTCAATCAGTTGCCAGCTGGTCAGGTATATACACGGATGTCGGAATACCTGTAAGTAAACCGCGAAGTATTGCATGAAAAGTAGTCATGCAATAGCTCGCAAGGCACCCAGCAGTGGTGTCTATTGAATTTATTGTTTATCAATGCGAAAAGACATACCCCTGTTGAACAGCTAATAACTTTTTTGTCCAATAAGATACGAAGTTACGGTCTTCGACAGAGTTGTTCAGCAGAAAATTTCCGGACTTTTTAAATTGGCACAAAAACCGTTAGAAGGCTCGGTTGCACAGAAGATGATGTTGATTTTTCAGTACAAAATATTCAATTTTCCCATGCAAACATAAAAGTTCAAATTTATTCATGTAAACGTTACCTCAAAAATCTGCAAAAAAAATTATGGATGACTTTTTAACCAAAACGAACCATTTTAGATCCCAGGGTTTGAGAAATTCAAAAATTACCCCAAATCGACTCAGTCTAATGTCGCAGAGCTACGTCCAGAATGCAAAGAAGAGAGCTGGGCTACATTGATACAATGTACAGAACTTCTCAAACCGCGATGAGCGGCAACAATCGGCGGCTAAAACTCGGGCACGGAAACTCTTCGCTCTAAGATTCTGACAAAATATGGCTGCTGTGTGATGGACGACGAAATGTATATAGAAGCCGATTCTAATTTCCGGGGTTGAAGTTTTTCACCGGCAAGAGCAAGTTCGATATGAACGAAAAATTTAAGAAAAAGAAAATGTCGAAGTTCACCTCCAAATATCTCGTTCGGCAGGCCATCTGCTCTTACGAGCTGAGGAGCCTTTCGTGGCAAAAGGTACAGTAAATCCCAAGCAACACCGATAGTTTTATTGGACTCCTCAAGCCCCTTATAAAACCAAAACTTTATCTGAGAGCCTCGGGAAGCGCCTTTTGCAGTTCTTGCAGCAGCACGACAAACCTCCGCTATTTTGGCCAGATTTGGCATCATGCCAGTTATTCTAAATGTGTCCTGAAGTGATATGAGGCCAATTCTATCCATTATGTTCCAAAGGACAGGAACCCGCCAAAATGTCCGGAGCTGCATCCAGTGGAGCAGTACTGGCAATAATGAAACGGGAACTTCGGAAAAGCAAGAAGACAGTCAAAGACGAGAAGGACAAGCTATGAAAATAGGAAAAACTGAGAAACTGGTACCGGATGACACTGTAAAGACTTTGATGGAGGGCATCGAGTGAAAATGAGTTCAATTTTACAATCCATCGATCAGTTTTTCTTTTGATTTTCGAAGTAAATATATGTATAAAACTATATAATATTTACTTCAAAAAATTTTGTTTTGATTCTAAACGTTTTAAAAAAATTGGTAGACATTTTCGATGTCGCAATAATTTTGTGTTCGCTTTTCATTATAAATTTTTCAGCGAAAAAGAAATATTCTTATCATATTTTCGGAAATATTAAAAAAAAACCAATTAGGTTCTAAAGTGACGAAAATATTATTTTGAGCATCAGAAAGTAAACTCTTATGAACGTTAATCCATCTTGATTTGTAATATACCATTATTAAATTTTTCATAGACTCGGGGCGAAAAAATCACCATTGCTTGAGGAACGATGAGCATTTAATGCCGTAAAATATCCGACACCTTACCAAAAGGCCAAATCATCAGATGAAACGAGTCAAGCTGTCGCTTAAAACTCAGTTGACTTCATCGAATTTAATTTGCTGCTAGATTATTCGGCAGAAAATGCTCATCCTGCCCCGATTTATGGTGCTTATATTGCCCAGGGGGGTTCTGATTATATGCCTCATTGGTGATCGATTTTCAGCTTTCGGCAAAAATTTGAAAATGCATCTCTAAACGTTTTAATCTACTTTTTCAAGTTTCAGCCAGTTAGGAAATAGACTTTGTTAGTGTCCAAACACAATTTTGTAATTAATATATTGTTTTATATTTTCTATGGTTAAATATGCATCCTCCTTAAGGTGGATATTACGCCTTTACCTCCTCTAAAAGAATTTCGTTATCGCAACCTTTTCTTCTTATGATCAAGGTATTACCATACGTGAAACTTTTTTTTTATATTTCTATTTTTGACATTCAAGTCTTAGATGATATTCTTTATTTCAATTTCACTTGAATCCATAGACTGACGTGACTGAGTTTGACTGAAATATGTTGGAAATTACCTAAAAACTGGCTCTATTAAGTCAGTTTTGAGGTAATTCCCAAAATATTTCAGTCAAACTCAGTCCCGTCAGTCCAAGTTCGACAACCGAATTCCTATTTAAACTTTTTTATGCCTTTACTCGTAGCTACTTGAAAGCGGCTGGACAAAAATGGCACGAATGGGTACTCCGTTTTGAACCATTGCAAGAAGGAAAAAGGGAAGTTAACTTTAAGTTCATAGAATCGAACTATGTTTTGAACCTCGTTCAAACTTAATTTTGAGTTTAAAAAAAAGGAGTGTGCATCTGATGGGAAATATGTCATTGAACTGGCCTTTAATTAAGAAAAAAAGCCTCTTGGACTTCGATTGTGTACTGAAAATTTGAAGCATTATTTCTTTAAAAAAATTGTACCAATATTGTTCAAAATTTCATCGGTTTAGTCCTTAAAGCGGAAACAATTTTATTTTTTCAGGCCTCCGTACTTTGCTGGATGGTTGGGCCATCATTTCAAAGGAAAGCTTGAAGGTATCCCAAGGATGACAATTTAGAAAGGGAAACATTAAAGCAAACGGGTCAGTTACCCAGTTGTTGCCATGTTCTTCAAGATATTGGAGTAAAATATAATTTGTTCATTATGAGCACAAGTCATAGCTAAGGTAGCCAACAATTGGAGCGCAAGCCCTATTAGCCATACCGAGTGAGAGTATCAGCTCGCGAATTCTTTTCAAAAGGGTAGACGAAAGAATATGAGATTCTTTTCTTCAATTTGCGAAAAGCGGGTTGCCTCCTAAAATGAGACTTTTTCCACGTCTTTTTCAACGCTCTTACCTGACTGTTGGCTTTCATGCCACCAAACGCCGAACACAAATATCAAGGTTACAGTAACACAATTTCGAGACACAGCTTTTTTCCTAACCGTTTATTTGCCTTGAATCAATATTTTTGGAATTAAAGCTGCCTCCTGCAAGGACAACTTTAACAAAGAAACTTTGTCAACCACATCGTTGACACTTTCCGAATCTTTCTCAAGAGCATCGGCAACGCCTCCGTCAAATCGTTGAAGAGCCCTCAAGGGAGATAACTCCTCAAGTTGATTGATGAAATGTAAGAAATCGATGGCGGTGGGATTAGACTTTCAGTTGCAGGTAAGCGTATCGTATAGCATATATTTGAACAGGAATTTAAATCAATCTTTCTTTAGCACACATTGTAGTGAATAACCTAAACACTATATTAACATCTAACATATCTTCAATTTCAATCACATTAAACAATTCAAATGAAGAAGAAGCTTTTCATTAATATTGAACGAATTCCGTGCACCATTTTTCTGTGACGTTCCCTAGCTCATTTAGTTATAAATGGACCTACTCGATTGCCGTATACCAATCTAGCTTGTACCCAGAACTTACCAGGAAAAAGATAGGAGAGTAGATGCCAAACGCTGCCGTGGCCGCAGAAATCGAGAGCATCCGCACCGAGGGCATTTTGAGCGGCGTGAAATCCAGAAACGGTGGCTTCGGGGTCCGGACATGGGTCTTCTTCTCTTTTACCTTGGAAAAGGATGAAAATTGTAGGAGTAGAAAAAAACATTAGCAGATAAAATGGGAATGAGAAACTGCGGAGCAGCTCATACGGGAGCCGTTCGGTCGAATGAACCGGGAATGGAAAAAGTTGGCTGAAGCCAGAAGAGAAAGAAACTAGACTATCTCGGATGAAACGGATGATATTCTGTTCCGGCAATGGTAAGTTTTTATTTTTTCCGGTTGTTTGTTGGTGGATCAGGAATACATCTCTGTCTCTCTCTCTGGCTAAGGAAGTGCGGCAAGATATAGTAGTTTATTTTCTTCCGGATGCTGCTGTTCCGCATGAAAGCTTTACACGAGTTCTGCTGTTCTTATAGAACAGAGAGAGGAAAAAAAAAGATTCGTATCATCGTTGGGGCAAAAACTCACTAGAAATTTCTCCAATCATCGGAGAGTTTATCAAGAGTTGTTCAAGCGGATTTGAATGTATAAATCTTTTTTTAAGCACAGGAACAAATGAAATACAGAGGTCTCGTGTAGAGTCGGTTGAATTTCTACAAGATATTCTTTGTTGATAAAATATGTCCTCATGTCATACAACCTCATCTATCGAGATCATTGTTTTCCATCACAAACATATATGCATTAGACCGCTATTAGTTTTTTTTTTATAAAATTTCCAATTTTTTTACATTTTTACTCCTCTCATAACTTTTTTTTTTAGTTGTTTTCACTGTCACAAATAGCAATAAAATTTTGGAAGCAATTCATTCAGTCCTGAATTAGCGCAACGAGTATTAATTTGGTGTAGAAATCGGTTTGGGATTGCAATTTTTTTCAATCAAAAATCGCTAGAGATGTACTGAAACTTCTTAAAAATTTATCTTTAATTTTTTAATATTTCTTGATTCTTGCAGAAAATTTCATGTAAACCAACCATGAAACTTACTTTAACCCCAGAAACAACATTCGTTGTTATGAAATAAAATAATGTTTTCAAAATATTTTTATTTAGTTTTGCGTTTTTGACTGCTTGGTTAAAAGCTGTATTCCCGTAGGTTGAAAAGAAAAATGGCAAAAACCAGCTTTGCAGAGCCAATGAATTGGTTGACTAATTTAACCGTGACAAAAACACTTGTTGAAATTTGTGAAAGCTTTAGCAGGAAAAACCTGCCTTTCTTAAATAGTTTTCATTGATATCAGGTTTTTTATTTTCAAATGGTTATCTATAAATTTTTTCATGATATATTTAGCAATCTGAAATGTTACCAAAAATGGAGCTTTAGAATATGGAAAACCAATGATTAAAGACAAATTTCATTTCAAACTTATTTGAATTATCTGGATGAATTATTACGCAAAAATGTCTTCTTCCATACCATTTTCTATACTGAATCAGGAATCAACCAAATTAGCACCAACATGTGACAAGGGTCAATGTTCATTTATGACGTTTCGAGAAAAACGCGTTTAAAAATTTTCCAACCTTTTTTAAATCGTTAATTAAAATTCACGTGGAAACTTTCATGTCTATATGACTAAAACGGTACGTAGGATCATTCTTAATATCTGTTAGCTCGCCATTGTTTATAAAACCCAGCTGGAGTATTTATGAATTTCTTCTGAATGGTTTATACACCCTTAGCTTTGTACTGTATGCCTCATATGTGTGAGTGAAATGGAGAAAAAAATTCCCCCAATTTTGACAAAAAGCTTATTTTTATCTGTATCAGTGTGAGCGAATAGCTCTTCGCATTTTCCCCGTTTCAATGTTTTGCATCTAGACCGTTTGCTTTGTTGTTGAGTAAGGGGTTTATAACCCAATTTTGTGGGGAAAATGTCATCATCATACGACTATATATCTTTTAGATCCTTCGCACAAATTGCATTTTAAAGCTAATGAACTGATGAACTACAAACGGTTTTTGTGATAAGTATGATGAGCTCATAATGAGCTGCTTGGATCCACTGAAACGGGTTTTGTTCACTATATCTTTAATACCCTTTTCACATGTTGGCCCTGAAATCTTCTCAAGTTTTACACTGATGCTTGATGACCCAAAAGACATCGAATAAACATAGGGTAGGGGCACCAACCTCCGTCGTATCCCTCTGATTCGTCTTAATTCATGAATGCATGTTTAAGAGCCGAAAAATCACTTTCCACTTTAATTAGCTACTTCACATGATAAACTTACGCCTGTGAAATTATTTTCTATCACAAATTTGTCACTTTTGAAACTATTTTTTGAGATACTTGATTTTGAAATCGCGAGGTGAAATGAATTATTGGCGCACTCCGCCATATTGAAAGACGAACTTAGTGATCCCTCAAACGTGTTTCTTTGCTTTAACGCTTCCTATCAATGCCTGTAACGATCAAAATCATAAAATCCAACAGAAAAATGTTGAAATAAGATTAGAAAAATGACCTCAAACTAATCTGATGTATGTAAATTTGTCAATTTTCGATAGAAATCGAATCGCTCGGATCCCATAATTCGTCGTAATTTTGCGACAAGCATAGGAAACCGTTTGGCATTAATTGGAATTAGACCGGTTCATTTTTACTATTTTTGCTGACCACAGACGGACTCTTAAAGAATGAACATAATGGATTTCCAAGTAATTTTGTTTATTTGACCTCATTCAAGCTGGGAACTTAATACGCTGGGATATAAGTGCAAAAAGTCAATTTATATTATTAAATTACTTGAATGTATTCAGCATTGCTTATAATGCATGGTTTTAAATGAACAAAAAATTGATGGATTTTTCAGCAAAGTGGTTGGTGTTTTTCAAATTATTTACTACCAGTACCGTGCATAATTAAATAGACGTTATGGTGCACGCAAGAATATCTCATACTTTAAACATTTCTAACGTTCAACTCCAATGACATTATTTCTTTAAAATTTTATATTTTAAAATATGATTTTTTTTGGTTTTATTATCTGATGACATTAAACATTGTCTCAAGTATTCAAAACATGAGACACGTCTATTGTATGAAAATAAGACTTTTTGAACTTCTTTCATTCAAACTGCAATATCTCACATACGACCAAACGCTTTGCTCTACAGAATGGTCACTGAGAGATCCTTAAAAACTAAAACTAAAAGTTTTCAGATATTCTTTGAATTGGAATCAATAACTACTCGAGGAACAAGACGAACGGGGGCGCAACGAGCGAGGTGGTTAGACCAAGTGGAGCGTGATCTGGCGAACGTGGGGTGCCCGAGAAATTGGAGAACGGTTGCCTTGGACCAAGTGAATTATAGGAATTATGTTCATCAAGTTATGTCGTGAGACGGTATACTATGTAAATAAAAATAAATAAATAACTACTCGAGGAAAACATTTGAATTCCTGCACAGAAAACCTCGATTTCTACTGAATTGTAACGATGCATGGAAAAACAATGCATTTAATTTCCTTTGAAAGTCAAAATGACAAGAAAATTTGAATGAATGGATCATTAAAATTTTGAAATTAAAATTCATGAGTCTCTGGTTTGGATCTCAATGCAAGTTGAGATAAAAAATCGGTAGATTTGATTTTTTGTACATAAAGTCGTTCAAAATCCAACCAATTCGAACCTGCTTATATTCTGATTCCTACCATATAAGTTTTGAAACTTGACTCATGTTTGCTTCATTTTTATATATTCTCAGTAAATTTGCAACAAAAGATGTTTTGTCGTTTTTGACATATTACAGTTTGAATGAAAAAAGTCGAAAAGTTTAATTTTAGTTGAATACCTTTACGTCATTTCCCAAAAACATTTAACTGATTTCTTATTTGCAACCTTGACAACAACAAAATGTAAGAATAACGAAGCGTCAATTTCCGAAAAAAAAACATATTTGCAAAAACTTTTATCGCTCGTAAAAAAACACGAATAGATGAGCTGGACCAGTCTAATGTGCATTACACGCATCAACGTGGCGTTGCTTTGTTTCGATATCCTTCGCCAGGGTTCCCACATTGATAAGAATACACATGTTGACCAAACGCAAGAGCGATTCTGTCTCTCCTCAAATGTCTTAATATTCAGTCTCATTACGAAGAAAAAACATATAGTACTATTAAAAATGTTAATGTTCTTTGAATATGTGCAGTTTCTGTGAAAATTAGTGCATTGTAATTTGTGGAAAATATCTGTATGAATGTTATAAAATCTTATTTTACAGACAAATCCTGGATCATGGCAGCCCTGTCCGTTGGAGAGTGTGTTGGTACAAAATACATTTGCAGGGTGGATTCAATTTGTAAGGTCTAATATTGTGCTGCCTGCAATTATTTTAGCCAAGCAATGGTACCTTGCTACAAAAACGCTACCTTGGGATTTCTTGGCAAGTCCATTTTATTGCGACTTAGACCTCTCTCGAACTTTGCAGTTATCCTGCACGGTTGATCCGTACGAAGTAAATAATCGCATTTGTATGAACCGCAACCGCAAAATTTCAAATCTATCCCTCATGAGGGAGGAATAGTTTGAGACAATTTCGGCAGAATTGAATAGAAGGTATAATACTTTGCTGCCAGCAGATGCATTAGCCAAGCAATGGTAGACCTGTTCAGAATAAAGCTATCCTAGTTTTATAGATTATTGCGACTGGTTACTCGAGAGAACTTCTGCTGTTATCCTGCGCGGTTGATCCGTTCGATGTAAGCTGATGCTAATTGCATGAACCGCAACCGCAAAATTTTAAATGTATTTCTGAAGAGGGTGGAATAAATTGAGACAATTGCGGTCTCCTTGTACGACGGAATTAGGGACCTGGTACGATAATGGAGGAACTTGAATGATAAAAATAAATCCTCAATTGACTCAAAAGTACGTAATGGATTGATCTATTTCCTACATAGTTTCATCAAACAGTATTCGAAATATAGTTCAATGAATAAATATCAGTTTCAAATCAACATGGAAGGCAATTCTATTGAACTAATGAAAAAAGCTTCCTTAAGCCTTTGTCTTAGGGGCCTCTACCCTATATGAGCAAAAACCGTCATTTGACGCACAGCCCAAGAAACAGCACTTTTTCTAGTAATTCATCGTTTAAAATCCAAATCTGGTGCCTCAATTGATCCACATGCTGTGCACTGCTAATGCAGTTTTAACAAAAGAAATTGTCAGTTTTGGGTAAAACTAGTTGTGGTTACTTGTTACCAGGGCCGTAGGAAGAACCGACTCATGGGGGGGGTTTTGGTGACTTATTTTTACCTATGATTTTTTGCCCAACAATACACGAATAAAAAAAAAATTAAACAAATTATTCATTTTTAAGAACTCATTTATAGTTTTTGTATGAAATCGTAACTTTAAAGAAGACACATATGCCACAAGGATGGTAAAGTGTAGTTTAATTAAACCTTAAAAAAGTTATTTTAAAACAGTGGTTCGTAGCCTAAAGGGTGAGCTTAATTTTTAAATTAAATCCAATATATGAAATTTGCTTTCATAGATGGTTAAAATTTTTGAATTTGATTTAATGTCTGGTAGATCAAAGTTATTTGATTTGAGCATGAAATGAATTCTTTTTAGGGTAACCTTCAATTTATAAAAAAAAAATCTATACTCAAATCAAACAACCCCAATCTTCTACACTCTTTTGCAAATTCTAAGATTCTAACCTTCGATGAAAATAAATAAATTTGACAAAATAAAAACAGTAAGAGATAGAAAAATTTCGAATCAAATATGTTTGATGCAAACTTGAACTTAATTTATGATTTTAGTTTGAAATTAGGCTTTAAAAACTGCAGTTTTAATAATGCTAAACAATACACTGAAAATATAAAGTATTTATGCAGATTTTTTAAGTGAAAATTTAATTGGAAATATTTTTCATGAAGAATCAATTCCATAATAAAAATCTTGTGGATGATTTATTTTCAATATAATTTGGGATATTTTGCAGGAATCAAAACTTTGAAAATTCACTCAAATTCGCCAAGCCTCAGAGCCTTCATTCATGATCTGTTATTTAAACTTTGTTGAGCTGGTTGATTCTTCATTCATCATTTCAATTATTGATTTTTGATCTGTTTTGTGAATCTGGTTTAAAATGAGAATTTCAAATGATGAATCTGAATCTAAGTTTTCAACTTTGGATCGCCACCTAGAATCTTTCAATGTTTAAATTTTGTTCTACAATAAAGTTTAAGAACTTCGAATATGAATATTAAACAAAATTCTTCTTTTTTTATATTTTGAAATCTACTGAAAATGCATGTGATTATTCAAATTTTATATGAAATGCAAAACCAAATTTGAACCAGAATTTCAAAGCAGCTTTTCATTCCTAATTTCTTATGATTATACTCGAACTGAAAATCAAGAATCCTAAACTTGATACAGAATCAGAAATATGAAAATATGTCGAAATATAATTTTGGTTATGGGAATATGGAACCAGTACCTTCAAAATAAGTTTGATTTAAAATTTAATATTCAGAACTGAATTTCTATAATAAGGTTGCCGGATTGCATGGTTTAAACCAGATTGGCGGATATTTAAAATAAAATTTGAGAAAAGTCCGGTCCGCCCCGTTTCCCGGATTTCATTGGAAAAGCCCGGATTTGGCCCGGGTTTGATTTCATTCTCATTCTTAAATCAAACTAAAAAAAAAAAATTGTGTAGTAATTTTTTCTAATTAATGTGCCCAAAATTTTTGCAGCAAGTCTCAAAAAAATAATCATGAAAGGTTTTTAAAGTTTTTTTCTACATTTTTGATGAGCAATTCTTTGGTTTTGACCAAAAATGCCCGGTATTGGTCGACAATTTTTAAATCAAATACCCGGCTTTTGCCAGGTTTTAATATAAAAGAGCCTGGATTTGTCCTACCCGGATACGTGCTGAAAAAATCTGACAACCTTATTCTATGAATCAGTCGGAAAATTTTGGAAACTGTAGCAGAATTTAAAGCTTGGGATGGATTTTAGAGGTTTTTGCATTAGTTTTTAGTCCAGATAGTTACTCTTGAATATCTTTGCTCTATTATCATTATTTGATTATGAATTTAAAATTTTGAGTCTAGAGTAGAATACCTAGCTTGCTTTTTTGGAACCTCATGGGGGGGGTTTAACCCCCAAAACCCCCCCCGTTCCTACGGCCATGCTTGTTACAGATGGACGAAGTTAGAATTAAGTTTATAATTCCTATTTTGAATTAGAGAATAAAAAAGAGTAATACATACACCTTTATAGGTTCCTAGGAAGAAGCGACTCATGGGGGGTTTGGTGACCAATTTTTTCTATCACTTTTTTGCTTGGGAAATGCATACATAACTTATAGTTAAAACATGTAAAGGTTCTATATAATTATTCGGGTTTAAGTTATTTTACATTAAAGGTTGTTTATTTATTTAATTTTATAGAAAACTTTTTCTATTTACGAAAATCAGCATGTAATTCAGTTTTATTTTCTACTGTTGAAAACTCCTCTGCCGTGATATGACTTTTTTCGATTTTGACTTTTTGACGCTATTTTGTGCGTTTTCCTATGAGCTTTCAAATGCTTTCAACAAATCTAGAAAATATAGAACAGTTTTTGAGAAAATCGAAAAAAAACGAATCGCCAAAAGTGCGATTTATACGCCGAAGTGACGCATATTCATGCATTTTTGAAAGTGATTTAGAACAATTTCAATAACCCGTATAATTTTCAAGTGACATTCCTCAGATTTGAAAAAAAAAATCATTTTTCAACATGACGACCTGTTTAAAATAAAATAGAGAGACCCCCCTCCCTTATTCAGAAAAAAAGGGTTTAAAAAAATAAGTCGTCGAGTCTGATTGAATAAAATAAAATTTTAATGCAAATGTCACCATCGACATTTATTAAAAACTACAGAAATTATTTGACAATTGTAGAATAATAAAACTTATTTTTCATAAATTTTACTTTGTTTTTTTTTTATTACTAATCAATTCGTTGGTGTGGTGAAATGAATAGTAATATTTATTTAAAAATTTGATTAACGAGCAGAATTCCAGTTTTTAGAATTTCGGATAGTTATCTAGTAAGAAAATCACAAAAAAAGAATAATTATAAATTCCTCCTCCAAAAACCTTTTTTTTCATCGAGCTTTTCCCAAAAAATCTTTATTAGTATCTGGCATTAGAGAACAAATTTTCTTTAAAATCGTTTTTTTCTTTCAACCTTTATTCCTCTGTTTTAATTTCTAAAGTGAAGCGATGATCTAGGGTTTAAGTCCGGGCGCGATACTTCCTTGAGTTGTTTCACTGTGAATAATGAAAATCGCTTCCAATCAACTTAATAACAAGATGTATAATGAAACGAAAACGATCCTCTGACGAATTTCACCTCTTTGATTTCGGGCAATTTTGGTCACCCTCTTTTTAACTCCCTATATTTCTTCCTCACTCGAATACAATTTAAGAAATTCTACGCCCTCTCCATTTCAACTGAAAAACGATATGAGACTATGGATAAACATCGCACCGACGGAGAATCGTCAAACCAAAACAAACGTTTATACGCCGAACTGAGGCGTATCCATTTGAAGCAATTGTACGAATTTTACGCAAACTGAAGAATTGTGTTTCAAAAGGCAGCATTTGTCATCAATCTTTACACAAATTCTATAGATCACATTTTATGAAAAGTCCCAGATTTACGAATAAAGAGAAAAAAGAGAAAACCGCTATTATTCGCTAAAAACAAAATTGGTTTATGCGTTACTTCGGCGTAACATGGCAGTCCTGCTTTTTGAATCCCTAATAAAATTCTCACAGTGATATAAAACTTCTGGTTATAAAACTTCAAGCTCAACCAGGAACTCTTATTAGAATTCTGAATTTCTGATGTTGAATCTGATTTTTTCATCGGTTGTTTATTCGAAATTCAACTAGTGAATTTAAATTAAAATGTCAAATAATGACACTGCTTCTATTCTGGATCACCATCATGAAACTTTCTTAAGTACCGATTCAGTATAAGAGATAAAAATAAAAATTTTAAATCAATTTCTTAAAAATTGTTCATAATTTCAAGTATTTTCCTTCTTATTCTGAAATGATGATGTTCGAATAAGGAAAGTGCTGCTAATTAAATCTTGAAATTCAATTAACGGTTTTGTGTCATTTATTAAAAAACTGAAATTCAAGAATGTTAAACTGGATACAGAATCCGAAATCTGATTACAGACATCGAATTTTAAAGTTAATAAGCAGCTCTAAAACCACAAAATCAGGAATGATTTTAACCTAAGCTTTTCACATATTTTTCGGCAAGTTTTCGGATCGTGAAAATTCGAGCTATTTTCTGAATTATCCAAGGGATTGTAGTGGAGAGAGAATTCTTTGCATTTGGAATGGTAAAGATCAAAATTCAACAACTGCTTAACAAATCGCAACAATTTGCAACAATTAGCACATTTTC
This sequence comes from Uranotaenia lowii, assembly GCF_029784155.1. Taxonomy (NCBI): domain Eukaryota; kingdom Metazoa; phylum Arthropoda; class Insecta; order Diptera; family Culicidae; genus Uranotaenia; species Uranotaenia lowii. The sequence continues at coordinate 104,803,525 of NC_073692.1, forward strand.
ACTCTCTCTGAGCACCGGTTTCTCTCATTTTAACTTAAACCTTTTAATTGTCTCTAACAAATTGCAACCAATTACCACAAATTCAACCATTGGCAGCAAAATTTGTTTGATCATTGACGATGATTCTCCGTTTATCTCAGTCCCCTGTTTGAATGAATGTATAGGGGAGGAGCGGGCTATATGCGCCTATTAAGCAGAACACTGATTTAATCAAATATCACATCGAATATGTGTACAAAAACTATATACACGTGTGTAGGTATTTGTTTACTATACATTGGAGTAATTTTTATGTTAAAATTTTCTTCTGTTTCCAAGAAAATGATTTTATTATAAATGTTGTCTAAAATGCCGAACCTCAAACCGTGCGGGCTAAATGCGCCTATTTATGTTTTGAACAAAATTTCTGTTTTTTGGGCAATATTTCCGTATAATTCCATTGAAACTGCTAGAAAGTAATAATTTCCGTATGATAAAGCTGAAGTTTTATAAAAATCTATGTATATTATAATTTTATGGAATAAAACAAAAGTTAGGGTTGCCATACTATGGAGGCAGTTCATCCATGAGAAAAACTTTATCAAATCTGTTTTTAGATCTTCAATTCTCTCTTAAGATGTTATTCAGAGCTTAGATTTGAAGTTTTAATGATAAAAATCATTTATTTATTCTATTTAACCTGTTATTTTAGGATGGAGGCATTTTACAAACATGATGGGGGCATACAAAAACACTCTATTATTCCACTATATAATCATTATTAAACCTCCACAAAAGCTGAAATATGTTTAATTTCTTAAGTTCATTTGAATAAGAAACAAAACCCATCCTAGTTTTTGTTTTAAGCTTCTTTACGTATAATCTTTAAAAGTCGAAATATTACATCAAAATGTATCAAAACCTTGTATGATTTTTTAAATTTTTTTGAGTTTGTAAATTCATAAAATTCTTTCTTGCCTTATGTTCTAAGCGTATAACTCTCAAAATTGGTCAGATAAGCTGTCTAGTCAGCCATTTCATTAAACAGCCGTAGGGTCATTTAACCAGATAGGCCCATTTAGGAAACCTTTCCCCTATGTATCGTCTCCTGTATTTCTATGCGAGGCCTCAAAGCGTGTATTTTGAGAGCCTCTGATGAGAAAATTGGTGAGGATTTCAATCACTGCTATCAAGCTAAGTCTAACCTTATTGAAATTCAATATTTGAAACCTTATTTGTAAATATCAACAAGTGAGGGAATTTTCTAAAAACTGTTATAGAATTGTAGAACTTTGATAAAAAAAATGGTAAAATTTTGAGTTTAGAAAAGAACACTTCGCTTGACTTTTTTGGACCTTTATGTGAAGGGTTTAATTTGGTACCGTAATCCGGGGTAATATTGATCACTTTTTTCAATATATTTCGATTATTTTTTCTGCTAAGGGGAATGTGGCATGTTTTATATTTTTAAAACCAGTACTGGACTCTTATGAACGTAAAACATGGATGCAGAAATTTTTTAGACCTCTTTAAATTTGTTTTAAAAATCGTTTGCGTCTCTGTTCAGAATTTAATTTTTTGGGGTGACATTGATCAGTCTCTATTCTGACGGTATTAACGAGTTTTCTTGATCATAAAGGATACAAAATACCTTCATAATATTTACAAATGCTAGTTTATCAATTTAACCTTGATTTTTAACGTTTTATTTAAAAAATATGTATAATCGAAAAAAGAACTATGATGCTGCCTACATTTAGGGGCAATAAAATGTATAATTGCTAAATAGTTTGAGCTTCGAAATACAAATGAAATTTTAACTTCACACATTCCCCTAGGCCCTCCCATTATTTCCATTTTAATTTTTTCTTCAAATTTAACGATGTGATAGGGTTCCTATCCATTTTTCCACTACGGGCTTAATCTTGGAAAATGTCCTTAATTTTTAAATATTAAAAATTTATCATTAAATGACTATAAAAATAGCACTATAACTGTTTATATACAAAGAAAACAAGTTGTTCTTTCACATTAAACAACCCGTTTGCTTCTAAATGCTTTTTAGAATCATCAGGAAAGCTGTTTGTTTGCGAGCCTTGGAAAAGATATTTTAAGATTTTGAGATTAGATTTTTTACTAACAGAAAAAAATGTCAAATGCAAACCAAATTTTGCCGGTTTGATACTCAACTAGTAGGCTTTCAAATGTAGAAAACAGTTTTCAAAAATTCAAACTATAGACTGAATTATTGATGATAATGTGGAAGAGTTTATTGTTGGTCAAATTTACCCCGGTGATCAAAGTTACCCCGTTTTACGGTAATTGAATTAAACATAGATTTAAATGGAACGAACAGTAAAATTATTTTTAAAATCAACCTACATTCATGATTTTTATTCCTATCTTTATAAAAACAATACCAATATTAGCTAAATTTGATTAAAAGTGTGAAATACTGTGCTGTTTACTTCTGTTTACTTATTTGTTTCCAATACTGTATTGTATAAACTTTTCTCTGCAGTTGGTTTTATATTTTTCAACGGATAATTCTAGTAGGGGACAGTAGGGTATCGTGCGCCACTCTTTGCTCCTTCTTCTTTATTTAAAAGATAAAAAGGAAAGGATAAATGGTATGGTTTCCTACATTCCTAACGTATCATTTGGTTATACATTTGACTTTTTATTAAATTTATTTCCCCGTGTTCTGTCTGTATCAATAAAAAAGTTTTTATTTCATTTTGTAAATGGTGCGGAATTGTGGGCCACCAAATCCAATATGACCAAATAATTCATAAACTTTGCAACTTCACCCAAAATTGTAATTCAATAATTCATTTAGTCATATTAAAGTAATTTCAGGTGAGGAAACAAAAAAGAGGGTGGTGTGTATTCGAATTGATTCAAAAACCTGGGTCGCGTTAATTTTCGTTCGATTCTATCGCGTTCACTTAAATTCACGAATGTTATTCATAACTCTTCATTTGGCATAAGAAAATTTTACATATAAGAAAGATGTATTATAAGTTTTGAATGTATATAAAAACACCAAAACATAGGTGGCCCACGATACCCCACATTATGTGGCCCATGATACTTCGCAAGCTGTGATTTGCAAATTGATGGTGATGTCTGAAGAACATATTTTTATTATGAACTTTAGACTTCCAAGAGATGCAATTTGTGGGTGCTTGTTTAGTTATGTAAGTAATTTTTTTTAAAGTTAAATAAAAGACGCACATTATGCGTACACAAGTAAAAAACATACTTATAGAAATATAGGCTTACGCAGAACGACGACGATGATAGTTGGGTTGACAATTTTATTTCAACACACATACGAGATATTAAGGGTCGTCCACGTTTCTCCAAGACCCACGATACTCCACTCTCCCCTACAAATTTACTTTTTTTTCAATAAACAAACTTTCGTTGAGAACTTTGTATAAGTGAACAACTGCTTTATCATTTCATTTCATGATTTTTTTTTGCAGCAGAATTATTTGCACACAATTTCTACTTCTTTCGCCAGATCGAGTTTGCATGCACAACCGTATGCAAAAGTTCTAATCGTACGAAAAATTTGATATAGTTATTTATAATGGATTTGGTGCAATGCATGTTGTACTTCAGCGATCTGGCCTAAATTTAGCATGGGGCGGTAGACTAAGTCGATTTGGGTCATTTTTTAATTTCTCAAACCCCGGGATCTAAAAAACATCGTTTTGGTTCAAAACTCATGCATGATTTTATGCAGGATTTTTAAGTGAAGTTAACATACATGAATAAATTTGATGTTTCAGGTTTGTATGGGAAAATTGATTATGTTGTACTGAATAATCAACATTATTTTAGATTCTTCTGTGGAGCCGCGCCTGCTTATAGTTTTTGTGCCAATTTATAAATTCTCCAAACACAATTTTCCCGCTGAACAACTTTGTCCAAGACCTTAACTTTGTATCTTATTTGGCAAAAAATTTATTAGCTGTATACATGCGTGGTCCTATGGGGGGGTGATCGGGGTGATCACCCCCCCATAGGACCCCCAAGCGACAAAAAACCGTTACAAAATACTCGCAAACCTTGGAATTTCTATAGAACTTTTCTTGGTGGGTGTTCTTTCGAATTTTCAAAATTTTCCACTCCGTGGGGGTGATTGTTAAAATAAAACAATTTATTAATTTCCTTAAATTCTAAAAATTGGAAAAAATTGGGTCCGCCAAACTAAAACAGCTGTAACTTGAAATTCCCTAGTCCGTTTTTCACCAAATTACTTTTGTTAAGGCACTTACAGTGTTTAATTAAATTTGCTGACCGTTTATGTTTCTTTTAATCTTGTTTTATACATTTATATCTATACAATTTTTTTAAAAATATCAAAAATTCTACTTCTAAAATTAGAGGTGATGAACAAAATCTGAAAAAAATTGAGTTCAAGAATAAACCCCCAAAAACAGTTTTTAAAACAAAATTGAAGTCGCGAATGCCATAAAGATGGTAAAACGACTATAATCGAAACAAAAAAAAAAAAAAAAAAAAGTTTTTAAAACATAGGCTCCGAAAACATGCCTATATATTAATTTTTCCCAGATGAGATTAACCCAGTGATAATATTATCCCGATATCACTCGACTGTTTTCTCGGGAACAAGATAATCGCTCAAGATATTTTTCTAATTTTTGACCAACACGGCTGAAGTACCAAACTCACACCAATTATATCGCCGATACTGCAGCTCATCAACACAATAATGATCAAAATTTTAAGTAGAAATCCAGCTTAATAATTTAAGTTGCAAATCCACCCTGAATCTGAAAGTTCCGTTATTCCAATTGCAATTGATTAGGACTTTTCATTGAAAAATAGTATGAGCTTTAATGAAATGAACCCTTTATTAATTTTTTTTTTCATTTTAAATTTTACAATAAGTTTGAAAATATTGAGTACATGATAATATACATATTGAGTGTACGAACCAGAAATACGATTTTTCACTTTTTTACTAAATCATTCGTTTCAAATTGGTAACAATTTCTTTCGATTCAGTTCCAATAAATTTTAAAATCTATGAGAGCTTGAAATTTAAGAGAAAACAAATAAAAATAAAGTACCGAAAGCTGCATACCTAAGAATTTGATTTTAATGATTTTTTTTTGAATTAAATTTATATTTAGAAATTGAAGAATCGAAACAAGAGTTTATATTAATTCGTTTTTTCGAATCACGATTCAGCAATATAATTCAGAAAAATAATAAAATATTCAGTTTTAAATTCATAGCAATTGTTAACACTTTCTGAAATGAATGTTTGGATTTCCAAAGATATTGTTGCCAAACGAGAATCACTAAAATATTATAGCGAGTTTTGCGGTGATATATAAATACACAAGAAAAATATTGTAGGTAACTTGAGAATTTTTTTATATTTTCTTCTGTAAAAATGTGTGTATTTTTTCATTTGTAAAATTACATTTATATCAGAAAATTCTTTAAAGAGTTCTTAAATTGATAATTTTTAAACTGCTGAACATACAAATGATGAAAATGATCTTTTTATCAACAATTGTTCGCAGTGAATATTAAAGATTCGCAGATTGTTTTATAAAGGGATGCATAAGTTGTTTAAAGGATATCAAAAAATGTATGTAGAGAAAATTTGTAAAACTTCTCTTATTTCTTCTCTAATACAAACCTCAAGTTTAGTTCAATGAAATTTGAAGGGAAGAAGAGAAGCAGTGTGCATCATGTTCGTGTAATATTGTTTTTTTCAAAGAAGTGTATCTCATCAAGTTCATCTTTTACTTTGATGATTAATCGTTTAGATAAAAACAAATTGTTTGAATTATTACAAACTTTATGCTGATATGAAATTTTTTTTTTCAAGAACGCATTTGCAGCCTCTATTTTTTATCTAAATGTTTAACTCCACATTCACAAGGGTATTTATCAATTCACAAGTCCACAGAATAAACATTTTTTTAGATGAAAAGAATTTAAGAGCTAATTTTGATTTTTGTTGGTGCCCGAAATTATTTTTAAATAGGTTAAAAATTATTAAAGTAAATTCTGCACTTTTTTGACAAAACTTTTAAAGATTACAATTAAAATTCGAAATATGGGTTCATACCACATTTCTATCCCCGAAAACGCAAGTAATATTGATTTCTGTGAAAAAAAAATTGAAGTTTTCTTTTTGTTTACTGTTCCCAATTCTGTAAAATAATAGACTTTTAACGAATGTTGAAAGAAGTAATGACCACATTGAATTTAAGATATTTCTCAAAGCAGAAACCAAATCGATTTTCAGACTAAAGCCATTTTTTTTAATGGAATAAAATCTTTGCTTTTAAAAACTTCTTTTTCTTAAGTAATGTCAGAAATACTTGTCTTTACGAATTATTAAAAAACTGTAGATTTTTCAGAAACATTTTTTTTTTATGTTTACTTGTAAGTTCATCAGTTATCAATGATTTAATTCACTTAAAACTGATTCATTTAAAAATTTATAAACTCCATTTCACCAAAACGAGAGGTGATAAACAAAATCTAGTTGAAGATTCGAGTTCAGCGCGCCAAAATCTACTAAATCAATCATTAAAACATAGACACCAAAATGCTATCTCTTGAATTATTTTGGTAAGACGTTCTTATTAGAAAAAAATCAAAAATTTTCAAATGTCCAAAACTAATCTTTTTTATATTCATATTTATGTAGAGTTTTATCACCGTGATTTTGTTTGTTAATTTAATTTATCGACCTTATCGGTGAAAATTAAAAGAACATAACTTAGAACATTTCAACATTATGAAAATTCTTGGCAAATAGGAAGTTAGAAAAAATGTATGGATATTGAAAATTAGAGATTAGAATTTTATAAGAAGCATTTTAATCACATCTCATCAATTCTTTCCTCATGGATAAAAAAAAATAAACAATTAAATTAATATGGTTAATAATAGAGATGTACCGAATAGTGGTATTCGGCGAACGGCCGAATACCGAATATTGACCTTTTCAACTATTCGGCCAAACGAATATTCGGCCGAATATTCGGTCGAATATTCTATTGAGTTTTTAATGAAAAAAACTTAAGCGATTATTTCAATGCTGTCAATTTATCCATATTATTGCTTCTCATATTTCTATGCGATTATTTTCAACCAGATGATATTATCGGATGGTTACAAGATATTTTTAAGTAGAGGTCTTTTTGATTTTTAAAATGTCACCAATAACTGAAAAGACGTCAGTTGATCAGTCGCTTCTAGGGCGTTTATCCCCAAAGAGATTGCGTTCCTGTGAAATCTGGGACAAAACACGTCGTAACAGGTGCCAAGCTATTTTAATTTGCTTCTTTGATATTGAATTAGATGAAGGTCGAATTTAAGCAAGATATCTTCAAAATAGTTGTTGAAACTAAAGGTGATTTTTAATCTTAAGCATATCATACTTTCAACCACACATATCCACACGATCAGGCATTCAGGACGATTTTTGAAAAAAAAATTGAAAAAGGGCAGAATTTATGTTTTTTTTTAATTTTTGAAAAACCGTTTTTCAACACAAAATCCAAAAGTTTTTAAAAACAAATTAGAGATTTTTATTTGATTATGCAAATAATCTGACAAAATTCGGGAAGTTTAAAACAATATCTAAACATCCCGGCCAGATTTGACTTGTCTGGAATCTTTACTGGATTAATGAGCAAGCCTGAATATATCCAGAAAATCTGGAATAATCTATGATCAAAGTATAAAGCGATACTGGTAAGCATTCTTCTGTACGATCTACAGTGAAAGATACGCGGATATACCTTAGATGCTTTGCTGAAACCATTAGTTTTAAATCATTGTGTAGCTTTTGCAACATTACTTTTGAATATTTCATAAACTATATCAAGTCATTTGAAAAGTTTTACAAGTCTGTAGTAGATATTCGGCCTATTCGGCCGAATACTTAGCTCAACTATTCGGTGAGCCGAATATTCGGCTTAACGGTTTTTCGGCGGTATTCGGCGCCGAATATTCGGCCGACCGAATATTCGGTACATCTCTAGTTAATAATCAACATTATTATCAATTATTCTGACCTGATCGGATTTGTTTATTAGAATTCAAGTTTAATTTTTTATCAAATCTGGTGTTTTATTTGATGTATTTTTCTTCTGGCTCAAATTATGGCTTTATTTCAAATTTTTATTCGCATTTCGTTTCTGCTGTTTGGAAAATACTTGATTTTTTTTAAATACTAAATAAGAACCAACATTTCGAATAATTTATCAATGACTAACCAGAAATAAAATTGATTCGAAATTTTGATTCTGATTTATTTTTATTCGTATCAGTAATTTTTTTTCGAGTTTGTGTGATGATTCTGGGTTTGAATATGGTTTTGGAAATCAATTTGTCTATTTATTGTCCTCTTTTTTGGCACCCCCCCCCCCCTCCCCCATGGACGTGTCCTTCGCACGGGTCTGGTGTGCAGCAAATATTTAAGTCTCATTTGAAACTGTAAATTCCTCCCTCCCTTCCCCCACTCGCTCTCACCAAATGAACTTTTTTCCGCCATATATTTAGATACGTTATTGACTGATTTTTGAAAATTTGGAAAATCACCCCCCCCCCCCCCCAAGAGCCAGCTCTAGGACCGCCCCTGGCATAACAGGTGTATGTCTTTTGGCATTGATAAACAGTAAATTCAATTGACATCACTGCTTGTGCCTCGCAAAACATTGTATGAAAAGTAGTCATGTAATAGTCCTATTTGCCACTGGTTGTGTTTCTGTGTTCAAAAATTTGTGTTTTTGCGAAAAAAATTCTAACTTTCTGTGATTTTACCAAAAAATTCTGTGATGGATTTTTGTGATGAAAATATAAATTAATTAGAAAAGTTAAAAAAAATGAGTCTTGAGAAAAATCAATAATCATTACCAATCTTATAATATTTTTCCAAAACATAGGTAAAAATTCAAAATCTATGTTCAAAAAAAAATTATTATTTTGGAAAACGTATAAATTTTGAAAAATCTGTGAATTATGTGAATACATCCTCAACTCTGTGTTTTGTGATACAGAATCTGTGACAATTTTTTTCTTAAAATTCTGTGAAACTATAGATTGTTTCTGTGATTTTGGCAACCTTGCTTGTTGTTTGTTGCATGTGTTATTTGGTTTTGCAATTTGTTTCCGTTTGTTGCGGATTTTATTTAAGAAAAAAATGTTCTAGCTAAAACTTAATTTATATTCTGCAGAAAATTAGAACATATGATTAAAACATATAAATACATACTTACATTACTAATACAGAGATTTTTTCATGTGTAGTTCGTGAGTTAAATTTCAAAATTACTTATTTTGAATTTCTTGTGCTGCTTTGCACTGTCCGTAACAAGCACGCATTGAAGCGAGAATTTCAGAAACGATTTCGATATGTAGTGAGCTCATCGGAATTGTTGAACCGTACTGACAGACCGTTTAAAATGGTTTTCTTTCATAAAATGAAAGTGCAAAAACCATAAAATTTCACTAATTAACTCACCCAACCATTCCTTGAGTATACGGTCAATGATTCGAAACTGGCTAAGGTAATAAAAATTTGTCAACAGCTTTGGCTACGATAATTTCTTTCGCTGAATCTCGGTCAATTTGGCCAGTACTTTACTAAAGACAAAAGGAGTTCATTATGCGACCGTCGTCCGTCTGGTAATTTTATCCAGCAAATCTGGTTGAACTTCTGGTGACAACCAGCAAGCAAAGACATTAACAAGTATCATAAATTTTGAAAGCATCGAAAGAAAACCTGCCACGGGCAGAGCAGCACCATCCAAAAATCTCTCCAGTCAGCATCCTGTCAGTGAAATTTGTGTCCTGATTTCGGAATGCTGTGGAACGGCTGGCCAAATTGGAACTTCTTGGAACGCTGCAGGAATTTTATTGGAGGAGCGTAAAAATTATTGTCAACCTTAATTACCTTTTTCCTTTGGTTTTTCAGATGCAAGATGGCCCGCCGCTGGGGATGATAGAGGGACGCTGGCCGATAGAGGAGGCCCATGAAGAAGCTGAACGAAACCAGTCCGGTGACGGCTTGAAGACCCAGGCGCCAGCCCATTTTCCTGTTGAATGAGGTGGAGGTGGAGACGGAGATAAAAAAAAAGGTGAAGAAGAAAGAAAGTTATTAAAACGAGCACTGAGATGGGTTGTTAGCGTTCCAGAGCATTCTGGTTCTTTTTCTCACTGCTACAGTAATGATTCAATTATATTATTCAAATGGAGTCGTTTCAGCTGATTCAGAAATTAATTATTGAATGTGTTAAAATGAAGAGGTGAGCAGTCTATTTAGGCTTGAAATTTAATACGAGAATTATATTTAAACGGTTGGCTGATTGATCCTCAAAATGTTCCATGTTTAAAACAACATTTTCATTTCATGATGTATATCGTTCTAATAGTTGGGAACGATCATGGTAAAAATATTTAAAAAAACATTTCATACAGTCCCCGTTGCCTATTTTCACTTTTTTGAACGGAGTATTCTCTGAAATGTTAAATTTTTTAATTTGCTTTTAATACATTACACATTTATTATATCTTCACAAAAATAATAAACTTAAAAATGAGTGGTTCGCTTATCTTTCTCAACTTTGAGTCTCCAATTAGCGTAGGTATCGGATTGAAAGATCGGTAACTAAGCCCGGACTAGCGATTCAATAGGCGCAGCAACATTATAAAATTTCCCTAAGCTAATTCGTTATTAGCTTAGTTGGGTTGGGGCACATTTCTTTCTCATCTCCGAAACGAGTTCGAATTTGTAATTTTGGTGTCAATTGGTGGCAATGAATGTATTGTAATGTGATGTAATGTAATGTAATGTTATGTAATGTAATGTAATGTAATGTAATGTAATGTAATGTAATGTAATGTAATGTAATGTAATGTAATGTAATGTAATGTGATGTAATGTAATGTTATGTAATGTAATGTAATGTAATGTAATGTAATGTTATGTAATGTAATGTAATGTAATGTAATGTAATGTAATGTAATGTAATGTAATGTAATGTTATGTTATGTTATGTTATGTTATGTTATGTTATGTTATGTTATGTTATGTTATGTTATGTTATGTTATGTTATGTTATGTTATGTTATGTTATGTTATGTTATGTTATGTTATGTTATGTTATGTTATGTTATGTTATGTTATGTTATGTTATGTTATGTTATGTTATGTTATGTTATGTTATGTTATGTTATGTTATGTTATGTAATGCAATGTAATGTAATGTAATGTAATGTAAAGTAATGTAATGTAATGTAATGTAATGTAATATATTGAACTTATTTCGTAAATTCTACAGATTTATATTTTGAGCGTTCTTTATTTTTCTTTTTTGTTTCGCACTCCAAATTTAGGCTTTGTGTGACACATTTTAGGCTTGGAAAATTTCGTTTGAAAATCAGTTATATTTAACATGACATATCTTAGATTTTCGCAGATTCGAAGTCCATGATTTAAGCAAGTTAAAAAATGCGAACTCTGAACAACATTATTCACTGCTTAATATTATTACCATGCAGTTTGGGTTATATTTAAATTTATTTTCTCTGTCTTCTGAACAGTCAACAAATTGCAATTTATTATCACTTTATTAAAACTCGATTCCAAGGCGTTGAGAAGCTGTACACAGCACTGTAAGGTTGCTCCAGTACCACCGAAAAGTACTCTCAGTCATTATTTATTACCAAACTTTACAGTAGGTAGGTACCTCAGCTTCACTTTCGGTGCCTGATATTAAACCAGCAAAGTTCAACAGACATACGGGGGCGGCCTGTTGAAGTTTTGGTCAGCCCGGTTACAATTTCGTGCAACAAAAAGGAGGCATCCTTCCGGAACCGACGGACGGCGGATGTCGGACGTTAAAGTCAAAAACAAAATACACTTCCTCTTTCCAGAGCTTCGCATTTCTGAGTAACGAACTTTCGAAAGGGCTGCGCTGCGGTCTGAGCGCTATGGAAATGAAGCGGCTCTTCAATATTTGTGTGTAATTTATGCTCTCACAGCTCTCACTATACAACTCTGCCTATCAGGCGCGGCCCATCATTGGCAGCTGCCATCAGGACCGATTCTGGGTGGGGGTGGTTAAAATTTATGCAGGAATGTTCGCCATAAAAAATGAAAACTAACGCGCCTGCCGCCTTCCTGGGTTGAAAAGTATGGCAAAGTTCAACATGACCACTGAACTGGAATGAGGCTGCCGGGAGATAGAACGAGGCCACTGAGCTTTTGCCGGTTTGAATTTTGTATGAAAACTATGACATTGAGCATGATAAACTTGAACATATTTTATCGCGTTTATGCAATTCTGGTCTAAGATGGGACCGTTTGGATCAGCAATAAACAATCAGCATTATTTAGAGAGGCTTAAATTTGGGATTGTTTCAATAAACGAATAAACCGTATATTGAAATAAGGCCTTGTGAATGCTGTTGTTTTTATACGCGTCATTTTTGTTATTTTTATAATATTTTTTATTTTTGTAATTTTTTAAATTTTTGTTATTTTTGTCTATTTGTCATTTTTGTCATTTTCGTCATTTTTGTCATTTTTGTCATTTTTGTCACTTTTGTCATTTTTGTCATTTTTGTCATTTTTGTCATTTTTATAATTTCTGTCATTTTTGTCATTTTTGTCATTTTTGTCATTTTTGTCATTCTTGTCATTCTTGTCATTTTTGTCATTTTTGTCATTTTTGTCATTTTTGTCATTTTTGTCATTTTTGTCATTTTTGTCATTTTTGTCATTTTTGTCATTTTTGTCATTTTTGTCATTTTTGTCATTTTTGTCATTTTTGTCATTTTTGTCATTTTTGTCATTTTTGTCATTTTTGTCATTTTTGTCATTTTTGTCATTTTTGTCATTTTTGTCATTTTTGTCATTTTTGTCATTTTTGTCATTTTTGTCATTTTTGTCATTTTTGTCATTTTTGTCATTTTTGTCATTTTTGTCATTTTTGTCATTTTTGTCATTTTTGTCATTTTTGTCATTTCTGTCATTTTTGTCATTTTTGTCATTTTTGTCATTTTTGTCATTTTTGTCATTTCTGTTATTTTTATCATTTTTGTCATTTTTTCTGTTTTTGTTGTTTTTCCGAGGTAGTTAAAATTGTACTAGATCTCGATTTTTTGTTCATTCATTTTTTCGTTTTCGTGTAGCTTTTTGCTTTTTTTTTTCAAGTTTCGAAATTCGTCTGGATAATGCGCGATTGAGCTGAAATTTTACCGAGTCATGTTTTTTGGGACAATCAGTAAAATATGGCCGTTTTTTCAAAAAGATATAGAAAATTTTCCATTCCTCTAGGCCAAATACACTTGATCGATTGTTTCTAATGTGAATTTCAAATGCCGTTAACGCCAAAACATAACATTCGGCTTTTCCAATTAAATTTCGATCTCTTCTTTCGTTAAACCCATCCCTACAGGACCGAAATGATTGCCACCTCATTTTCTCCTCTGCGATAGAACTGGTTGTCATTGCGAGTGATTGACGACAACGGCCGATAATGGCATTGTCAGTTGCGAACAAATAAATTATTGATTGAAATTTCGGCTAACGCGCCTACCGCGGTGCCCTTTCCCCTACCATATTTCCGCCCTAAGTCTTGACACGGTACTTACCCGACTCCTTCCTTCAGTATCACAGAAAACAGTGCCACTCCGACACCTTCGCCCGACATCGTAATCATCTCGACAAATTGTCTCCGCCGTTTGAAGTAATGGCCCAACATGACGGCCGCCGATTCCCGCACCATGGCCGCTCCGACTCCGACGATGACGCCTGTATCCCGAGTTTTTTCGGGCAAGTTTGGTTTTGAAGGTCGCATGGGTCGGTTACATGGAAAGATAAACAAGAGAAGAAATTAATTTTTAAATTTTGTCTCATTTTTAATTCAAAGTGCCCATTCTGCCCCAGTGGGGTCCTTAGGATCCCCCATAGTGACTTCTTTAAGAAATTTCTCAATTTCTAATGCATTTTAAACGTTTTTATCTACGTTACTTTATCGAACCTATCGGTGAAAAGTTATGACCTTTCTAGTAGGGACATCTTAAGATTATGAAATTTTATGGATGGATAGAACGTTAGAAGAAATGAAAGATGGTGAAAATGAGCGGGTAGAATTTGAAAATTTTTTATCTACCTTTTGATTTTCCAGCCAGATAAGAAATAGACTTCTTTAGTGTATGAACACAAAATAGTTATGAAACTCATATATTATACAGTATGAACGAAAAAAAAATTGGAAAATTTTGAGCAGTCTGTTTTGATATGTTTTTGACAGTTTTTGAGGATTTATTTTTATGTGTGTAACAACTGTAATCAATGCTTACTCTTGGGCTCGAACTCGCGGACATCGACTCAGGAGGCAACTGACTTGCCAATTTAGCTATATCCAAAGTCTTCTCGCAGATTCAGGGCAGTTCAGGGTATTTGCTACCGCATTAACTGTTGGCAATAATAAATTTCCTTCGTCAAAACTATTTTTGAAGCAATCTAAAACATGTTTGCAAACTATTCTTTTTTTGTTTATATTATAGCCGGTTTACCAACTTTATGGCATTCGCGACTTTAGATCAACTTTGCAGTTGGCGGATATTTATTGAAAAACTTATCCGGTACAACTGTGTTCGAGGTTCGCTCTTGGACTTGAACTCGCGGACATCGGCTCAGTAGGCAACTGAGTTGTCAACAGAGTTATATCACTTAATAATCACGATACATTGTATCGCAATTTTAAGAAAAATGGGCGGGTAAAACATACAAAGGTAGTGGAGAAGGTGGATATTGCTGAAAATAGTGCTGTACAAGACCGGATGTTTGTGAATTGAGCATTTGATAATGTTTTTATTCCAAAATGGAACCCACTGAATCAAATGCAACAGCAAAACAAGCATTGCTTTACATGCGCGGTCTTCATCGGGGATTCACTAATTACAGCTTCTATGGCCTATTTAAAATGCTGAGAACTTTTCGACCAAAAACTACCCTTGCAAAGGTCTTTTGAAGGGCTATGGAGGATCGAACCGCTGAAAAACATGAAATACCTGGAGAAACTTATGCGCCCGTTTTATACGACGTCTTACCCGACTTTGTAACTTTTTTCCCAAATCGCTTGATGTTCTAGCCCGTCGACGAAAATTCGCTGCGTTTCACAAGTTGGTCAATGAGAAGCCTAATAAAAATTGTACTGTTGAAAACGGTTGAAATTTCCGAAAATGTTACGAGTTATGGGCTATTTTCTGATGAAATACACTCGCGACGACTATGCGCTACGATTTTTACACCGCGGCGATTGATCCAAACTGATGAACCGCCTAACAAATGTAAACAAAAACAGAAAATCGCAAGTGAGAGAAAGAGTATCAATTTGCTATTGTTCTAGAATCGACGGAGACTGAAGTCGTTGTGTTAACTAGAATTGTTTTGCCAATACGACGGATAGATAATCCGAGCACTATTGTAATCTGACCTTTATAATTGACTTGACGAGAATAAATGTGATTATATTATCACTTTCCGATGCAAAACGAACTGCGTTTGATTGATATCAAAACAACTTATAAAAAGAAGGAAGTTTACGTATCCCAACAGTAAAAACTATAGGAAAAGACATAAACTGATAATCTATACCTAGGCTGCAATGAAAAAAGCAATATCCTTAGGGGGAAGTGTTCCTTAATGCGCATATTAGGAATATGCGTATACAGCCGATTGACTAAATGACGGATAGATCAACATATATCCGAGATATTAACCAAACAGTATCGCTACAAAGTGCTCCATACAAGAGTTTAGAGAATTTGGGAAGCTTTTAGAAACAGGCATATAATTAAAAGGGAAGCAGCTTCTAATGTTATTTTTTAATAATTATTGGGCAAAATTTTGCCATGAAAAGGTACTTGCAAGACACGCCGACAGAAATACATTTGATTTTTTTACAAAACTTTCCAGAAAATTTGCAAACAGCTCTCACATAAGAGCAGACATTCCAGAACTGCATTTTTCAAAAATGAAATACCACTCTTAAATGAATCTATAAAAAATCTAAATCATTTTAAATCTTCTTCCAGTACAAAAAACAACTCGAACACTCCATTGATTCCAGAAAAAACTATCAAATTTGTTACTTTGGTTAACAGAAAACAGGATAAAATTCCAGTTTTTTTAACCAGGGTTTTTCCTTTTAAGAATGCTTTCCAAAACCGAAATTTCGTAAATTTAGCTAACAAAAATCTCCAACAATTTTTTTGAATGAATGTTTTTGTGAAAATATCACTTTTTCATTCAAAAACTTTCAAAATACCGTAATCCGGGGTAAGATTGATCAGCGGGGTGACATTGATCAGTTTGACCTTTCTCGATAAAAGTTCAAATGAACCTGTTGTTGTCATATTCTTACTAAATATGGCCAGTGTATCTTTTTCTAAGATTATTGGACCTTCAAAAACTGTAACGCATTGTTAAATATTTTATCAATGGGTTGAATTAAAAATAAAATGATCTGCACCTCAACTTTTCAGTTTTTTGCTAGCTGCGAAAAAAGCACTCCGTTCTAGAAAAAAGGAAATTTTCAAACGGTGTGCTTATTTTTTTCCAAAAATTTAGGTTGTTTTCTCAATAGATACGAGGAGCTTTCTATAAAACTTTTGATATTTACAATATAAAAAAATATTTTTTTAATTTGAATCCATTTTTATATACAGCACCTACTGCACTTTGAGTATTTGTCATCGTATTCGCCAGGGTGAATACAGCTTCGGGTGTGTTAAGATACCAAACACAGAATGTGAAGATTGTGACAGGTAATCGTAATGTCTGCACAATGCACACTTTGCTCGTCATTACTTTCCTAACCACGAAGCGAATCAAAACAACCCTTCAACCACTGAGACACCTTTGGTACCCTTTGCCTACTTTTTCCCAACCCGGTTACACCCGTAGCTGTATTCATCCTGATATTCGCAGCCCTGCTGTCAGTGATTTCAATATTTACGTTTAGTATCGGAAGTTTTTTTTTCAAAAGGTGTCCAATATTTACGTGAAAAACGCCTACAAATGCCCCGCAAATACGTTCCCCGTCCAGGTTCAAGATCCTACTCGAACTATCCGAAGGAAAAATTGGAATTGGCTTTGAAGACAGTCGAGGTGAATGGTATGTCAATCCGGGAAGCATCGCGGCACTACAGAATCCCGTTTGGCGCACTGTCTAACATGTTGAACCAGCTGCACACGAAGAAAATCGGAGCTCCCACCGTGCTAACCTGTGCCCAGGAACAGGACCTCAGCGAGACCATGAAAACGGCCGGTGATTGGGGATTTCCACTGCAACCGGCTTCAGTAGCTACGTTGGTGAAGCAATTCCTGGATCTACAACGCATTGACAGCAAGTTTACGAACAACCGCCCAGGCCCTGATTGGATTTCCGCATTCATGAAGCGTAATAAGTTGGCTGTTCGTTGGACCCAGAACATCAAACGCGCCCGTGCCAAAGTGAGTCCCGAAACTGTGAACAGCTATTTCGATAACCTTACCGAAACGGTCCGAGATGTTCCGGTGGAGAATATCCTTAACTATGATGAGACAAATTTTACCGACGACCTTGAATGTAAGCGGGTGCTTGTCGGAAAGGGATTGAAACAGTTTGAAAATGTACTGGACCATTCCAAAACCTACTACTCGGTGATGTTTGCCGGAAGCGATGACGGATCAATGCTGCCACCGTATGTGGTGTACGCTGCTCTTCATCTTTATCCTACATGGGTTGAAGGCGGGTCCAAAGGCAGCCGCTATAACCGGACAAAATCTGGTGAAAATTATTACGTTATAGTTCCGTGTCACCATTTTTTAACATAAGTTTTTTATATTTTGTTTCAGGATGGTTTGATGCAGTAACTTTCGAAGATTGAAGAATGATAAACCAAGGGTCATCATAGGAGACAATGTTGCGTCCCATATGTCCCTTAGAGTGATAACAAGCTGTCTGAAGAACAACATTAAGTTAGTCTTTCTGCTCCCAAATTCTACCCATCTGTGCCAACCTCTCGACATAAACTATTTCGGTCCGTTGAAGAAAGTGTTACATTTGAATTTTGATTAGTTTGAGCAATGATATGAAAGAGCAATTTAGGCAACAAGTTTGATTCAATAACCCACCCGTTGCATAAAACAATACGAGCGTATTGTTTTCTAGCCAAAACTGAGGATCAAAGAAGAAATGTGCAAGGTCAAAAAAACCCATTTTGGGAAAAAACGACGTTAAGCGTGCAAATGAGCGGTAAAACGTCACGGCAGTTTCCGCAAAATACTGAAGTGTTGCTGATATCCCGCGAAAAGCTCCGGAGAAGAAAAATTTCCCGGTCCCCGGTTTCAATCAACGTGTTGGGGTAGATATTACTCGAGCTAAGCCGATTTTTTTACGATCATGGCTGGAAAAACGAAGAAGGAGGTTGTGCAACGACCGGAGATCACCGAGCGAAATCATGCCGACCAGGACGGCATCGTCGATCCGGAAAGCCGCATCAAGCATCCGCTGCAATTCCATTGGACGCTCTGGTATCCGGAACCGGATAAGAACAAATCGTGGGGAGGCAACCTGAACGAGGTGGCCACCGTCGGTGCCGTTGAGGACTTCTGGAAATTATACAACCACATCAAGAGCCCGTCGGACCTGAAGACCGGGGGCGATTGTTCGCTGTTCAAGCAGGGCATCCGCCCCATGTGGAAAGACGAGAAGAATTTCCGCGGCGGCCGGTGGGTGATCAACGTGCCCCGGCAGCAGCACCACGAATTGGACAAATATTGGCTGGATGCGATATGGTGTCGAATTGGCGAGGTTTTCGATAATCCTGAAGAAATCTGCGGTGCCGTCGTGGATGTTCGCCCGAAGATGAATAAAATTGCGATTTGGACCTCCACTGTCATGAACCGGGACGCGCCGATGCCGGAGAAAGCTGTGCTGTAAGTCGATTTCTTGCCATATTCGAACCATAAATTGTAAGAGGAAGGTTGGGTAAATTTGTTGCCAGAAAATTAAAAACACGATGAACTAAATCTTACATTTTTTTTTATTATGGGCAACCGAAAGCCTAGTTTTTCCATAACAAAAGCTTGGAAGAGTACCCTAGAGGATTGGAAACAACGAAATAAGGGATGTGTCCCCAAGCACATCTTTCCGAGACTGCTGAAAAGGACCTTGGAATCAATCTGGAATCACAAGCAAAAATAACATGAAGGCGGGATTCAGGGCGACCGGAATATATCCACTGAACCGATATGCTGTTCTCAAGCGGATTCCAGGAGGATATTATGATGGGTCAAAACCAAGCGCCAATAGCTCTTTCTCCGAACAGTTGGTGACGATGTTTAGGGAAGAGCGTTTTGGAAAGCTTGCTGAGTGACAGATTCCAAAAAAGCGGCGTTTGATTGATGTACAGCCCGAGGCCAGCGTTTCAGAGGATCAGTTGATTTCCGCAAACCAAGAAATCGAGGAGAAAGAAAACATTTCAGTTAAAACAATCAAGCAGGAAGCCTTGGAACATCCACCGAGGAAGAGTCGAGCTATCAAAACCCTCAAGACGACTAAGCAGGAACCAACCAATGGCCAACGGAAACAGCTGGGTGGTACCGTACCCGATCAAATGAGAAGAAGTTGACGAAGAACTGAGTTCGAATTTAAATAAAGACCGGTTGTTGATTTTTATTTATGAAACCTATCGAAAAGCTTTCAGCTCTATGAATTGTTGAGTTTATTTTTTATGAATCGATTATATTTTGATTTGCTATGAGTATTGGTATTGGTTTGTATGAGAACTGGTATTGGTTAGAAACAGATTTTTTCACCGAAATAAAGAAAAAGTCAAAGACTTGAAACCCACATATATGTTAACCCAGTGAACATTTTGGTCTGTATATTTCAGTTGTTTCTTAGATATACACATTTTTGTACAATCTGGAAAAGTTGTATAGAATAATCTATATGAGCCTGTACGTACCAAAGTGGAGGCAATATACGGACCAAACTTTGCTCACCTTGAAAATATATAACTTTGTATTG
Organism: Uranotaenia lowii; assembly: GCF_029784155.1. Classification (NCBI taxonomy): domain Eukaryota; kingdom Metazoa; phylum Arthropoda; class Insecta; order Diptera; family Culicidae; genus Uranotaenia; species Uranotaenia lowii. The sequence continues at coordinate 104,823,609 of NC_073692.1, forward strand.
CGTTTTCAACAATTTGATAGCAACTTTGCTTTGCACAAAATCTTAGGATTATCTACTTACAACTTTCTATTGCCTGTCTTACAATTTGATTACAATTTCCTTTTGCAGGTAGCCTGAGGTTTGTACAACTTTCTTCACCATTTAGTACAATTTATTGTTACTGTATCCCAAAGAAATTATATTTTTCCCTTATTACGATTTTACTATGAATCGCCGTGAACATAAATACAATAGAATTTAATATTTACTGCAAAAAATTGAACCATATACAACTTCATCTATACCTTCTCTCAGTCTCGAACTCACAACGTACCGATCCCTGTCCTTCGATATTACCTCGGCGCCATTTCATGTTGATAAAAACAAGCAAATTTGTTCATGTACAGTTGAGAGTGCCGTTTCAAATTCAGTTGATCGTATAAAATACCACTGACTGCATCATTTTGGACTCCAAATCTATTTATAGATGTCGTTTTTTGATATACAACTTTAACCTATCTCATAGACGATTCTATTACAATCAATAATTGTATTCAGTGCTGTGCGGTCTTAGCTAGCTATTTACTGTACTGGTAAACAATTTGATTTGATTGTTAAAATTCCATTATACCATGTTTGTACAATTACTGTACGACCTTTCATGGAAATAATATGTCATCATACATCGCAAGCATGAAAGATTGCTTAATTGTACAGTGGGATTAAATATTGAGCTTTACACAATTCTACTGCGATTCAAAACAACTTTATTGATCTTTCTATACGATTAACGAAATATTATCGTATATAATGAACTATACAAAACATAAACGATAAAATATAACTCGGTTTAGCTACAAAATGATGTTTATACAATTCCAATTTAAACTGGATGCTTATACAATCTACAATGAACACTACTTTACGATTTCTGGTTATCTGGGAAGCGTTTATTTTATTTTAAAAATATCCTAATAATTTCGAACTGCCTTAGAAATTCATAAATAAACATTTGTAAATATTATGAAGGTATTTTGAATCATTTATGATCAAAACAACTCGTGAAACCTTCAAAATAGAGAGTGATCAATGTTACCCCAAAGTATCAAATTCTAAACAGAGCCAAAATCGATTTTTAATTCAAAATCAAAGAAGTCTAATAAATTTCTGCAACCATGTTTTAAGTTCATAGGAGTCCAGTACTGGTTTTAAAAATATGAAACATGCCACATTCCCCTTAACAAAAAAAAAAAAAACAAAAAAATATTGAAAAAAGTGATCAATCTTACTCCGGATTACGGTACATTTTGTTCCTGAAAACTAACAAATTTTAAAGGTAATGAAATTTTTTTAGAAAAACATGAGGCTCAATGAAAATGAAGAACATAAATAAGCCCTGAATATCATGAATTTCTCGAAAAAGATACAACCACTCACGGAGGCCATATGACATCCCTAACTATGTTTTCTGCATAAAAAAAACTGGAGATACTTAAAATTTCGTCAAAATTTCTGCTTTGACGTATGCTTAACATCAGTTTCTACCATTTTCCAATAAATAATACGAAAATATTGCAAGTGGATCTGAAATATAACTAAAACATAAATATGCGTATTTAGTCCGCCAGGTCTCGACTCGGCTAATTTGACTACCTCTATCACAAAATCATTTTTTCAAAAACTGTAAGAAATTTTAGCAGAAAAATTTCTCTAACGTATATAAAACAAATGTGCTTATAGTTTTCAGACTCTTACCTATTGGAATATGGGAGAAAATGAGCATTCTTCTTAGTATGCGCATTAGACCGCTGCAAAAAAAATTTGTTTTGCTCCCATATGTATTTTCGATGTCTTTTGGATCATCAAGCATCAGTGTAAAATTTGGGACGATTTTGATTATTCCTATTTAGCGCAACGCGTTTCAATTTTGTATGGAAATTTGAATAGAAAAAGGAATTTTTGAGTTTTAAATCATCCAGAAAGTTCAAATAATCGTTAAAGGAAGTTTGTCTTTGAAAATTGCCTATTCTTAAGCTTAATTTTTTGGTTACATGATATGAAGCTAAGTCTTTGCTGAAAAAAGTTATAAGCATTTTAAATCAAAAACTCTGATAAAAATTAAAATTATTTAAAAATTGCAGGTTTTGCTAACAAGAGCTTTCACAAATTTCAAGAAATATATATTTTTTTTTTTTTTTTTTTTTTAAAACGAACACACACATATAGGATCTCAGTGAAACTTCATGTTTCTTTGAAGAGATCTAATTTTTTACTTAACCCTAAGGCTTAATTTTTTGTCAAGGTTAAATAAGTAAAAAAAAAAATTGGCTATGCAAAGCAGGTTTTTATGATTTTTTATATTTCATCCTACCGTTAAACAGCCTTAAAATTAAAATAAAATATATTTTTAGTTTTTTTTGCTTAACATCGAAAATCTTTCTAGGATAAAAGTTAGGTTAAAGGTTTGTTCTCATGAAATGTAGGTACTGTAAGAATCAAGGAATATTTCATATCTAAAGATTTTTTTTTTCAAACTTTCAGTACATCTGTGGCGATTTTTGAATGAAAATTTTGGTTGTCCCATACAAATGTCCAAACAAAATTAAAATTCGTACGCTAATTCACTGAATAAATCGCTTCCAAAAATTTTATTGCTATAGAAACAACCAAAAAAAGTTATGGGAGGTGTAAAAATTTATAAATTTGAAATTTTCATACGAAGCTTACTAATGCACATTTAGTCCGCCTATATCTATTTATTGCGATTCTACTTTAGGGCGTCCGTTTTACCAGACTTTGCACTACCTACTGCACAAACTTTCTCGATCCCGCGATGTATTAAATTGTTAACTTAATAGCTGAAATAACTGAAATATAAAAGGTACACCGGGGTAAGTGGGGACGGTTTTTCGTATAGTTCCACTTTAAAAAATCATTAAAAAATCAGCATTGGATCAATTTTGATAAAATCGCATTCAATGTGATGCAGAACATGTTGTTTCAAATGCTGAAGAGATGAGCTTGATAGACAAAAAGCGAAAAAAGTTATCACGTGAATTGATATGGACTGCTGGTGTCATCACTTACTTTCTTGGTTGAATACGTTACTTTATTGCTCGAACCTTCCAAAATTATGAAAAAAGTTCATGATAGTGATAATTGTGGGTAATTTATGTTGCAACACACGAGATCCGATGTTATCGAAAATATATGCTTATTCCAGAAAACACAAGTACTTTTCCCAACTTTTTATGATCCGAATGCTGAATGAAGCTAAAATGTATCGAATGAAGGAGAGAAAATTGAAAAAATATCTCAACATCAAGTATGTATAAAGCCGTCCCCACTTACCCCAGGTAGGGTTTGGAGACAACATTTTAGATTTTTGAAAATAAACTCTTTTTTCTTAATTTTAAATCGTCGTTTCTTTTCCTAACTTCCTGTTTCTAATGTAAGGATTGTTTCAATGTAGAGTTTTTCGTCAAGAGCTAACTAGTTTACGACAAATTTGCGATTGAAAAAGATGCACATCAACTTCACATCGTAGTTAAAAATAGAAAATTAACGAAAAGTCACCGTAAACATCCGTTATTGTCGGAACCGTATCTCTTTTACAGTTATTGGATAGATTACAAGACATTTTAACATTCTGCATGAAAAGTTGAAAAAAATAGTTGACAGTATTGTTTTAATAGCCACCGTCCCCACTTACCCCGGTGTACCTTAGATAAAAAAAATTAAAAAAATACCAATTTTGCTAATGCTGTTTATTAAGAGGCATCTTCTTACACCTACTGTTACACCAAGATAGAATGCTTTTCATATCGTTATCTGTTGGGGTAGTATTCCATTAACTTTTTGCCAGCTTCCTCAGTGCTTATTATCGATTGCAGAATGCATCCTGCCTCAGTTTCCTGCAAATGTTCCACAAATTTTTATCTTTGAACTTCTCAAAGTTTATCGATAATTCTTCCCTGTTGAACGCATCACACTGGCACACCAGTTTTTGGCACATTTCCATTCTCAATTTCCTCGAACTAATCGTTTACCGAAGGCGCCCTGCTGTGAATGTCCCAAGATTGTCTACGCTACGTGACTGAAATCATTGAACCGGGGCGGTTGTCGTAAAATTTTATACAAAAACAGGTGCATTATCTGAAACAAGGGAAAGAAAAATGAAATATGTTTTACCTTGGCCCACTCAGAGCTTCTGACCGTAGTATAAAACAATGTGGAGAAAAAGCGGAGAGAAAATGTCATAAAACATGCTCCGGAAGTGAGGCAAGAAATGGCGTCACATCCTCGGAAGGATCTGGGTTAAGCGAGTTTTTATGATAGCTCAAGTTTTCCCGGCATCTTTTAGTGTGCAATGGAAAAAACGGACCAGCTAACTGACTTCGAATTGGAAAAATATCTGCTCGCTGCACTCTCCACCAGACTTTCTCGATTCCCCGCGTGATGGAGATGAGATTGTTTGGTTTTCCCTTCCCGAAGAGGCAAAATCATAAAACAAAATAGAAAACGATTGTCCTCCGGGATGCTCCTGCAGGTGAACGTCGACGTCAGTTTACGGATGGACGCTTCCAAATGGGGGAACCGTTTTTTTTTATGGCTACGTGCTCGTACAAATCCGAGATCCCTGGAGATACGGGATTTCCGAGCTAGGACACCCTGCAAAGTAGATTACTTCTGACGGTTTTTGCGGATCTATCACTGCGCGCAGGAAATGGCTGAAGATGGGATCCAGAAGGATGAGATTTATAGGCTTTTCCATTTCGATTCTGTGATGCGTTCAGTCCAAAGTACGAATGTTGATGATCCAATAGGTCCGACTTCTGATCCAATGCGTCCAGCAGCACTAGTGACATTGAGCTTATCGCAAAAGCAATAAAACAGTTCATTGCTTGATTAGAATTTTACTACCTACCCTAGGAGGGATTTGATAGGGTCGAATCCAGTTGAAACGAACGACTAGGCATGATTACCTTCGGAATTATCTTTTCATGAAGAAAGAAATCTCTTACCATTTTTATTTTAGTTTTATACATACTGTACCAGGTGGGAACTTAAAAGGTTTTATCCTTTAATCAAAAAATTAAACGTTATATTTAGCGAAAGTTGGCTGAATCTTGTAACAACTATTAAAATAGATTTTTATGGTTTAATCGAAACTAAATTATTCAACCATCACAAATGTTCAACTTGACACATACAACTTGACTGAAGAAATAACAAAGAAATATTTTCTGTTTTATCTCTTAAAAGCTATTCACTTATCGTACTTCTTTGTCTATAGCAAGAACTTATGTCTGAATCTCAAAGAATAATGAAGAGTTTTATTTTTCATCTTGTCTCTAATCATTTTTACATGTTTCTACTCATTTTTCCATAAATATATTAAAATGATCAAAAACCATAATCTCGTTGGGGCTACCACGAAGCAGAGACATCTGGAACACAGAAACAGGAAAAAATGTGGGCCGATGCGGACGTGAACAGTACTATACGATTCAAATGGGCAGCATCGTTGGAAGCATACTATGAAAAATGTTCCTTGATGAAGCAACTATGCCTTATGTAAATTACGTGAATTGATTGACTTGACGATACGATAACTGATTAATTTCGCTAATCGATTGTAATATGTAGCATGTTCACTGGTGTTGGGAAAAAGTGGTAAATATTTTGACACTTTTAGCATATTTTTTTAAATTTTCCCATTCAAAAAAATTTTCAAGATCTGTGGCCTTCAAGTTTTTTTTTACAACACGTTTTGTATTTTCGGGTGCTGTGATGCAAAAATAGCAATATTTTTATCACATATCTACGGCTGAAATAGAAACAGTGCTGAAAAAAAAATTTTTTCATCAAAATTCATAAACAGATTCTCAATCGTATTTAAGGCTTCGAAAAATCCTTTTATGATTATTTTTGCAAAATTTGCTAAAAAATTTATATTTTGGTGGCTAATTAAAAACATTTTACAACACATTTTTTTCAACAACACAACACTTTTCAATCTGTTTCATTATAAATTTGTTGAGATACCGAAACTATCCTTTAAATTCGCTTTCAGATTTCAAGTTGTTCTCTCAATTTGCGAAGAATATAAAACAATCTATTTAAACTGTTCTCTTGACACACTGCATGAGTTTTTCTTATCCCAAATTGTCATTTCAACACGTTCAGGGTGCTTTCTTAATTTCAATCAACAGTTTTAAAAGAAACACAACATGCTCTCAGCGTATTCTTGCATCTCATTTACAGCTCGTATCATTATTTTAAAACTTTTTTACTCGCTTTATTTCGTCACAATTGCAAGATGTCCACTTCAGTTAAAATTCCAAACTGTGTTCTCCTCTCTTATCAATAGATTTTTTTTATCGTGTTTCAAAATGTTCTCAACTGCCTTGGGTTGCCGTTTCCAATCTGCCATCTCAACTCGCTTCAAAGTGTTGTTTTGAAATAATTTTTGATAAGCTTTTCCCTACACTCGCTTTTCACTCTCATCAAGCTGTCTTCGACACACGTACAAGTTTATGTCAAGCTCTCCCTCAACTCGCTTGAATATTTTCCTCTCACCAATCATTCTTCTCAACTCGCTTGAAAGTCGAGGTTCTCCCAATTCGCCTTCCGGTCTCAAACTGTCCTCTCAACTGACTGGAAATTGTAATCAAAATGCTCAGGCTGTCCTCACTCAGGTGGTCGCTTGAAAATTGTAATCCAAACGCTTAGGCTGTCCTCTCAACTCGCCTTTTAATTTCAAGCTGTTCTCTCAACTCGATTGAAATTGTAGTCCAAACGCTTGGGCTGTCTTCTCAACTCGCTTCTTGATTTCAAGCTGTCCTCACTCGCTTAAAATTCGTGTCAGTATGATCAGGCGGTCCTCTCAACTCGCCGGTTTTGATTCATTTTCATCTCATCATCAATTGGAGATAGCACTTCTCCACATGATGGGTATATAAATTACTTATTTCAAAAATACTTTATCATAGAATGGGTTCTTGAAATACTTAATTTTTAACATCGTTTAACTGAAATTACTTCACCGAGGATGACGAAAAAAAAAAGTTTTCTGTTTGGTTCTTTTTTCTTCGCGTACTAGGATCCTCCAATTCCGACTTCATAAACAGAGAAAGTTGTTACGGTCGCAAAATGTGAAAATTGAGAAATTTATACACAGGGGTAATTAAAGGAAAAAATCATACTTGTCGTAACCAATCACAGCATCTGAAAAAAATGGTAATATTTTACAGGCCTAAAATGTTACAGATTCTTCAAAACACGAGTGGTGCGTATTAGTCACATGGGGGGTAATATGAACTTTCTCCCCCACCAAACACAAGGGCCGTGATAAATCATGCCCGGAAAAAAGCATATTTTTTCGTGTTTAGTAAGATTTTTCAGCGTAAAATTTAAAAGTTTTTCGTCTAGCGATGTATTTCGCTGTTTGGTGACACCTTGCAGAAAGTGCTTAAAAACTTACATAGAAATGAGGAAAAGTTTTAATTGTTAAATTTTCACAACGCAGATGTATATAAAAAGAAAAGTTCATGCTTGCCATGGTAGATAAGAACATTTAAAATAAACTGATAGTATTTTGCGGACTTAAAATGTTACAGTTTCTTGAAAAAACACGAGTGGCGTGTACATGCCACATAAGGCGTTATATCTCGCGTGAGCTTTCATTACGTCGTATGATACGAAATATAAACAAACAGTTTTATTGCAAAAAAAATTCTGACATAAACTAGTCGCAACTTTTTTACATTTAGAATATTTGTAGCCTGGACAATATATTCTGTATGTGAAATACAAATTTTTAAGTTGTTTTGATAGCTTTTGCAACAGTTTTCTGTTAATTCTCAAATGTTTCATACGACGTAATGAAAGCTCACGCGAGATATAACGCCTTATGTGGCTAATACACGCCACTCGTGTTTTCAAGAAACTATAACAGTTCGCAAAATACTATCAGTTTGTTTTAAATGCATTTATCTACCATGGCGAGTATGAACTTTTTTTTAAATACATCTGCGTTGGGAAAATTTAACAATTAAAACTTCTCCTCATTTCTATTTAAGTTTTAAAGTACTTTCTGCAAGGTGTCATCAAATACCGGAATACATTGCTAGACGAAAAACTTTTAAATTTTACGCTGAAAAATCGTACTAAACACGAAAAAATATGCTTTTTCCGGGCATGTTTTATCACGTAATTTTATTCAGGTGCATCCAAATAAAGAGTTTTTTTCCACGACCCTCAGAATTTTTGAAATCTATTGTATTGTATTATTACTTTCCTCATGGTCGCATCCACGTTTTTTAGAAAGTATTCACCTACAATACTTCAGTTTTTCGTTATTCAAAGTCTAGGAAAAAAATCCGAAAAACATGCTTCTGTAAAAAGACTGTAGGTCAGCTGCGGAACGCTCAAAATATTCACTTCGTGTCCAAGAAAGCTGAAGTTAGAAGCTTTTCGTTGCACACAAGGATATATTTTTTGAAATTTTTCAAAATCATGACCACAAAAAAAGTGAAATAGTGAACCGTACTTTTAATCAATGAACCGTCAATTTTTTTCGAAGCACATCAAACAAATTTAAATTTTTTTTTAGAAAGTTGACGTTATTTGGCATAATTTCGCATCTTTGGGTTTTCGAAATATGAAACAAAGATTTTTTGACAAATTTTCAAAGTTAGCTATTTTTAGAACTTTTTGTCTATTTGTAATTTCTCTGATTTTCTTGCAAAAAAACTCAACTTTGCACTGGATTTAGAGTGTATATTCAAGATTTTTGCTGATTTTTTCCATTCATCAGAAATAAAATTTCATACCAAAATAAAAATTAAAAAAAATCTCAAAATATGTCCTTATGTCATTACGTGCAACTTTTATCTTCTAACTTCAGCTTTCTTGGAGGCTGAGTGAAATTATTATGAGCATTCCGTAGCTGATCTACAGTTTTTCTTTCGAAGCATGTTTTTCGGATTTTTTTTTCTTAGACTTTGAATGCCGAAAAGCTGAAGTGTTGTAGGTGAACATTGACTGAGAAGCATGTTTGAGTTACAAAGCGAGGTTTACAAAATTATAAATTTTGTAGAAATCGGTTGGGAAACAAGGGAGATGAATTGGTTTCATTCAGGAGTGTCAAATTGACACTTCAGGGACTGTAACGGTTAAAAATTTCAGGGACGGATGAAGGTTCGAAATCCGAAAATCACCCCAAATCGACTCAGTCTATTGAGACATGAGACCATGGCCATAGGAACGGGGGGGGGGTTTGGGGGTTAAACCAAAAAGCAAGCGAGGTATTATACTCTACACTCAAAATTTTAAATTCATAATCAAATTATGATAATAGTGCGCAAAGTTTTCGTTTTTCTGATTTTGTATCAAGTTTCTTCAGGATTCTTTTTTTTCGGTTCGAATATTTATAAAAATAAGAAATGAAAAACTGCTTTGAAATCCATGTTCAAATTCGGTTTTGCATTTCATATCAAATTTGAAACAGGTTTTTCGATAATCAAATGCTCTTTCAATATTTTGATAATAGTTTTCCGAATATGGAAAAAAGTAGAAATTTGTTTTATATTCAAATTAAAAGTTCTTAAGCTTAATTCTAACACAAAATTTAAACATTTAAAGCTTCGAAGTGGCGATCCAAAATTGAAAACCAGGTTCTGATTCATCATTCAAATTCACATTTTAAATCAGATTCACAAAACAGATTAAATATAAATAATTAAAATAATGAATTAAGATTAAATCAGCACTACAGAATTTAAATAATAGATTCAGAATGAGGGCTCTAAGACTTGGCTCATGAAATTCTGATCTGGAATTAGGATTCGGAAATCGTATTTTTTTAACATTTCGGAAATCTTATTGAAATTCGGAAACAGATTCAAAGTTCAATTTTTGAATTCAGGTTTAGAATTCAGATTTAAAGTTCAGAAAAAGATTTAGCTTATGAATGAGTTATTCAATCAACATAAAATTGCTGAGAAATTCAAGAGAACATAAACTTAAAAAATTGCTTGTCAATTTAATATCCAGATTCCAAAGTTTTTAGTCAGAATAAGTTCGTACACACAATTTAGCTGAAAATCACAAATATGAGGTAAAATTTGAGTAAATTTTCTGAGTTTTGATTCATGCAAAATATCCCAAATTATATTCAAAAAAATCATCCACAGGATTTTCAGTATGGAATTGATTCTTTATGAAATATATTTCCTGTTTAAGAAACATATACCTGATCTACACCTAAGAAACCTGCACATTTTTTTTTCGGTGTGTTGCTTAACACTGTTAATATTGCAATTTTTTTAAGGCCAAATTTCAAACTAAAATCATACATTTAGTTCAAATTTGCATCCAGCAAATTTGCTTCAAATTTGTTTTATCTCTTGCTGTTTTTTTTTTTGTTAAATTTTATTTATTTTCATCAAAGGTTAGAATCTTGGAATTTTCAAAAGAGTTTAGAAGATTGGAAAAAAAGGTTTATTCGACAATTGAAAAGAGATCAGAATTTAGAAGATTGGGCTTGTTTGATTTGAGCATAGAATAAGTTTTTTTTTATGAAATTGAAGACTACCCGAAACAAAACTTATTTTATGCTCAAATCCAATAACTTTGGTCTACCAGACTTTTAAACCAATTCGAATCATTTTAACCATCGACGAAAGCAAATTTCTTGTTTTGTCTCTAGAGATTTCATTAAAAATATTTAGCTAACCCTTTAGGCTAAAGACCACTTTTTTTAAGTTAATTTTTTAAGGTTTTATTAATGACACTTCACCATCCTTGTGGCATTCGTGTCTTCTCTTAAGTTACAATTTCATACGAAAACTATTAATGAGTACTCAATAATGAATAATAATACAGTTACAAACATAATTGGTTTTAATTTTTTTTATTCGTGTGTCGTTAGTCAAAAACCCACCAACCCCCCGCCCCCCCCCCCCCCCCATGATACGATTCTTCCTACGGCCCTACATGAGCCACAAGACGTGATAATAACCATGAGACACAAGTCGTGAAAAATGAGAAGTGATAAATGGAAAATGAAAAGTTATAAATGAAAAATGAAAAGTGAGAAGTCATACGTGAGAAGAGAGAAGTGAGCAACGAGAAGTGATAAGTGAGCAGTGAGAAGTGAACAGTGAGAATTGAGAACTAAGAAGTGAGAATTAAAAAGTAAGCAGTGAGAAATGAGAAGTGTGAAGTTAGATGTGAAAAGTGTGAAGTGAATTGTAAGAAGTGAGAAATTCGAAGTGAGAAGTTCGTAGTGAGAAGTTAGAAGTGAGAATCGAAAAATAAGAAATGAGAAATTAAAAATGAGAAATTAAAAGTGAGAATTGAGAAGTAAGGAATGGAATTATTCAAAAAATTGTTAATTAGGATGAATTCTTCTACTTTGGACCTGGAGCCTACTTTAGTCCTAAAATTTCGAAAAGTGTAATAATTCATATTTCTAGCATAGGATAAAGATACTCCTATGCACACAATGAACTCCGATCCTTCCTGAATTCAAACATACCGCTTTTTGCCATAAAAAGTCTTTCTGATAAAATTTTCAACGTTTTTTAAAATATGCCTCTTCACCAGTATTAAAAAAATACTGGGGGCGTGTTTTGAGAAATAATAGTACATTAGTAAAAATCACGTATTTTTACTGTCCAAACCAAAAATATAAGGGAAATTACTTTAACTTTGAAAATTATGAACCATACTACTTATTTTTACTAAAAAAAAATGAAAATCAATGGATAACTCGGAAAATTTGTTAAGGGTCCAAAAATATGAGAAATTCGACTTTGATGTTTCATTTTTAGATCTGACATCACCAAAAAATTTATTCAATATCAACAAATCAACGAAAATGCGAATTTTTAAATGGGGCATAACACAGATCCAATATTGATCATTTCCAACATTTTTGTCAGCTTTACGCAAATAAACTACGAGAAAGTAAACAAAAAAAGCGATTGTTCTGCAGTTAGAGCTAGGGCAGTGAAATTGTTTGAGATATTCATAACACAAATTTAAGAGTTTATAGTCGTTGAAAGCTGTAATACTTTTTTATGACGATATTTGATTGAAGATAACATTTTTGATGAATTAGGATATAACATACATTAGACTGCCCCAAATTTGTATGAGAAATTTCAAGCTTGTAAAATAATATGCGCTGCAGGCTTCAATTGGTCCTAGGCCTAGTACAAGGTCTCATGCCAAATTTGGGCCAGATCGGATCACGGGAAGGGGTCGCTCAACGAGTCTAAAGTTTGTATGGGATTTTGGGACATTTTGTTTGAGAGGAACACGAAAACCCAGTTTTTCATGAATAACTTTGGTCCCCTTCGACCGATTTTTTTTGATAATGGTTTTTCTCAAAGCCTAAACTATGACAAATATTTCATCCGAAGACTGCATTCCGATTCGACTTTTGATAAAACAGTTATTGAACTTCAAAAATAGGGTAGCTTTTTTCAGGGTGATATTCACCACTGTTAATGCTGCGTCAAAATGTTCGAAGCAGTTTCTCTCATTAATAGTGATGAATATCACCCTTGAAAAAGATTTCTATTTTTTTGAAGCTCAATAACTTTTGTATCTTAACTTGAATCGAAATGCAGTCTTGGGATGAAATATGTGTCATAGTTGAGGCTTTGAGAAAAACCGTTTTCAAAAGAAATCGGCCGAAGGGGATCAAAGTCATTCATAAAAAACTGGGTTTTCGTGTTCCTCCCGAACAAAATGTCCCAAAATCCCATACAAACTTTAGGCTCGTTGAGCGAACCCTTCCCGTGATCCAATCTGGCCCAAATTTGCCATGAGACCTTGTACTAGGCCTAAGATCAATTTAAGCCTGCAGCTCATAACTTTTTCAAATGTCGGGTCATTTGGGGCACTCTAATATACATATATTTTCGAAAAATCTTTTTTTTTAATAGGAATATTAGTTTTAGGTCCAATGAAAGGTATCAAAATTCGGTACCAAAATAGAAACAGTAGGTTCAAAAATGCTAATTTTGATCATCCATATCCCTGCAAATCTTTCAATAACGTGGAAAACTATGTAGGAATTTTTTATTGAAACTTGCAGATAAGATCAAGAACTATAAATAAATTTCCTGAAAGATATAAAACCTCCTGTCCATTTATGAGTAAAACATGATAATTTAAAAACCACCGTTTAAAGGGTCCAAAGTCCAACTAAACCTTTATAAAAAACTAACCCTTTATAAAAAAAGTAAAATAATATAATGAGAATTCAAAATAGCGCCGAAAAAAGATTTTCGTAATCTAATCAATGATCTTTTTCGTTCAACACCCCTTCAATAAAGATTTCAAGTGATTTTTATTGATTTCCCAAGCAACCAAAAATCCTATATCTTCATAAACGCGTGCCTCTGCAGTCTGAATTTCGACTAACAAAGGTTACAAAATGTTCGTCAAATAGCCTTTTTGTGGCATGTTAATTGCATCACTCAGTATTAAAGTTTCAAATAGGGCATCAAATAACCTCCGATGAACATGGAGTTGTAAAACGTTTCCAAATAGCATTTTTTGTGATTATTTAAAAAAATTTATTTGATTGAAATCCTACAGTTTCAAACTCACGCCAATGACCTTTGTAAGATTCAACCTGGTTAAACTTTTCAACGCTAGATGCCGATGGAATCATATTCAAATGCCATTTAGAGCTTAAAATATTTTAATGGCACGAAGAGCTGGCTAAGTGAAAGAATGATGACGATAGTAATTAAATTAGGCAGTTTCGTGTACGAAATCAACCACTACTCAATTCAAAAAGTTAAAAACAATTTCACTCTTGAGCCATTAGAGAGGAGCAGAAAAATGTGCCATGCTGTAATTTTTCCCTCTCGAATTTTCCCAAAGAGGTACCCCGGTGATTCAATTTTCTTTGGAGTTTTTGAAAATTTCGTTTTTGCCTTTCTCTTCTACCGGCTGCGGGAGGATGCTCTGCCATCAGCGTGAAATTTTGTGGTATCATGTTGTGGTTAGCGATCGACATTTGTGTGTGCAACGTTCTGATAAAAGACAGGAAATGACGAAATTATTACAATAAAAGTTTTTTTTCGCCTTCCGGTGTCCCTTCCACTTTTCATTCATTCAGCCGTTAAGGTGATACACAAAAAAATGATACCATCCTGTTGTGGCGGAAAACATTATGCAAAGCAAAAAAAAAATTGTGTTACAAAAAAGAACCTGAACATCTAGTGAAACCTGGTGGTGCTGGTGAAATTGCGTGAGAATTTTTGCTTCTCCTTTGGTGGTTTCTAAGTACCTTTCTCTAGTGCTCTGGATGCTTTGCGATGATGATGGAAGCCTTATGGCCGCTTTTGTGATTAGTAAGGCATAAATATTCATAAAAATGGTAACGATGTTAAATTTTCTTTTCTTTTTCTTGGGTTGTCGTCTTTAGTTACGTAAATTTCAAGAGGCAAAAAAAAAATCTTGAACAGTGCGAAACGTGCTGGTACTTTGAGCGATTTGAATTTTCTGGTGCTTTTGAAATTACTGTTAATTTTTTTTAAATTGATGCTAGTTTTCCAAAAAAAAATCTTCGGTGATACTATGGATGTACTGCTAAATGTATGAGGTAATCTGTTAAGTGAGGTCCTAACTGGATTTCTTTTCATAGATTATATCTTTTTAAGAGCTTGAATGGAAAAACTAACCCACTTCAAAACCCCTTGTATCAAAAACTTACCGTAGCTGAACGCCACCTGGTGCAGTTGGGTGGCAAAAGAGGTAAACAGGATCCCGAGCGCCAGGACCAATCCTCCGAGGACCGCTGTAAGTCGAGTGGACTTTCTTCGGCAAAGAGCAACAACAATTGTGGCCGCTAGCAGGGACATCGCCCAACTTGCCGCTCCAAGCCATCCTGTAGAAAAAACGATGAAAAAAAGAACGTCGCAAAAAAGGACTTTCAGTGTTTGCTAAACATGAATCAAAATGTCAGATAGGAAAGAGGGAAGTTAATAGTATACCCCGGTCATGTGAGTGTTTGTATAGGTACGGAGCCCATTCATGGCATCGTTTTTCTATGTTATGTAATCGAATGGAGAGAAGGGATGTTAAATTTTAGTTTAATTTGCTTGGATGAAGATAGGTTTCTAAAAAATCTCAAAATTGTATTCAGCGAAATTTATCTTTCTTAATCTCAAACATGAGTCCTGAAAAAGATTTCGGTATTTTCAGAAAAAAAAAACGATCAGGGAATAAATCCTAGGGGAATCCTAGAATAATTATTTGCCAAAAAAAGTAACTCTTGAATGTCAGTTTCTTCATTCATCAAACGTTTGAATGTACACTTAAAAATGAAAACATATGTTGATAAATGATTTTGTATTATTTGCATAACGTCTCTTCCTGAAGTCAGGCATAAGCTTTTGTTGACTTATTGAGGTATTCACGGTGTCCTTTTGATGACGATTTCAAGAAAATTAAAATTCGCATCTCTTCAAATTTGCCTCATTATAGAAAAGACTCTTTCTTCTCTTTCCAGCGAAATATTCACGAACAATTCGATTGGGAAGTCAAGAACTTTTTTTTTGAGAATTTTTCAACATAATACACGAGTCTTGGGGGAAGAAAAAACACCCTACCCCCTCCCCCCCCCCTCTCCGAAGGGTTCAAAATTGGTTAAGCATAATATTCTCCTCTAAACAAAAAAAATCAAATTTCAAATCAAATTTTGAGGAACGACTAAAATGATTCAAGAGTAACAATCTCGATACAGAGTCTAGAAAAAATTTCTAACTTGTACAAAAAAATAAGCAAAGCTTGCAAAATAGCCCAATTTTCTAAGCAAATTTTTACACTTTTTTTGCAAAATCAAACAAAAATTTAAATTGAGTTATTAGAACTAAGTATGATTCGTCTAAATTTTTTGAGTAAATTTTATCAATATTAATGTGGACGGTTTTATCACAGCCTCAAATATGATAAGGATATTGTAGAAAATATCGCGGATTTGCATGGCCCAGATTCTTAGGGAAAATATCTGGAAAGCTTTGGCTAGAATTATTCCGGATTGTGTGGTTTGAAATTTGCTTAAAAATATATAAACTTGATATCTGTTGATTAGAATTTGGATTCTGCATCCAGGTTTTTGTTACTGGACTTCAGTTTGGATCATCATGGGGAGAATACTAATTCGAATCTCGGTTTTGCATTTCATACTTTAATGTTCGAAACTCTTTCTATCGAAGCATAAAAATATTGAAA
Organism: Uranotaenia lowii; assembly: GCF_029784155.1. Lineage (NCBI taxonomy): Eukaryota > Metazoa > Arthropoda > Insecta > Diptera > Culicidae > Uranotaenia > Uranotaenia lowii. The sequence goes on from NC_073692.1 coordinate 104,839,854, forward strand.
TTACATACCATTTCTTAGATTTTAAATTTCATCTTTCCCAATTTTTCTCACGATTCACAAGTTGAGTTTCGACTAAAAAAATGAAGAAAGAATTCACATTAAAAATAAGAGAATTCTTTCCGAGAATTCAAAAACCGTTTGCAAATTCGGAATTCAGATTTCAGACTCAGGTTCAAAGGTAGTATTCAGATTCGGAATCAAAATTAAAAACTGAGAATCAGCTCGAAGTTAAGTAATATAATCAAGATTAAAATATCAATGTGAGGATTTTATTAAGGATTCGAATAACAGACGATCGCAGTTTAATAATTTTGATTCTGGTTTCTTCTTTTTTTTTTTGGTAATTTTTAACCACAGATATTGTTTGGTTTTTTATTTAATTGACATTTCAGTCTTTAGGAAGCAAATGACAGAGTTTTACAATTTGTCAGACGTTTCTGCCTTTGATCTTGGCCTTCTTCAAGGGATAATTTGCATTATTCTGTATATGTTCCTGAGTGTATACTGTGTGAAGAGAGTTCCTGTTGTATTTTAACCTTTTTTAATAAATTTTCTTAATCGTAGAGGTCGTAATTGAATAAAAACTGTTGGATTTTATGTGGACATATTTTTCGCAACTCATTTGTAAATATGGGGTGGACACCATATCTACAAGTAATCTACGAGAAATGTGTCCACAAAAAACCCATAAGTAAATGATTTTACTATGATAGAAGAATAAGGCATCATTTAGGTTTGAATTATTTTTATAGATCAGAAAAGTTAGTATGTAAAAAGTGAGACCCAAATTTTGGCATTGATCCGCCTTTATTCGGACAAAATCAAGCTAAATTTTACTTTCAAGATAGGGTGAGTGCTTTTTCTTTGGACCTAGACCCTAATTTAGTGCTAAAATGCCGAAAATCGTAAATAATTAATTTTCCTATCATATGATAATGAAATTTCTATGCATACAATGAACTCTTATTCTTCCTGAATGAACACCTGCTTATGCTTCCTGAATCCTACCATACCGTTTTTTTTCCATAAAAAGTCTTTCAGATAAAATTTCAACGTTTTTAAAAATGTTCCTCCTCATCTATATACATATATAAAAAGCAATTTCTGTATGTTTGTTTGTTTGTCCTCTATAGACACAGCCGTCTTAACAGCTAGAGAGCTGAAATTTGGCATGGATGCTCATTAGGACCAGGAATGAAGAAAAATGTTTTTAGATTTTCGGATGACCCCTTCTAAAGGGGGTCGTCCATACAAGACAAATATTGTTTTCGCGATATTGACGTTACTTTTCGTCGGATCGTGTTGAAAATTTGCACATGAGTGTTTTGAAAGACGAGCAATCGATTTCAGGTGGTCAATTTTGTGTAAGGGGTCAGCCAAAGGGGTCGTCCATATTAACTGATCGCTGTTTTTGCGATATTGACGTTATGATACATTGTACTCTGATAAAAATTGGTACACGATAGTTTTAAGTGACGTGCAATCGATTTGAGGAATCAAATTTAGCGTAAGGGGCCGGTAAAAGGGGTCATCCTTATTAACTTTTCAATATCTTAGTGAAATTGACGTTATTTAGCATCGGATTGGAATAAAATTTGAACATAGGAGTTATAAGGGACAAACAATTGATTTCACTTATTCAAATTAAATACAGGGGTCGGCCAAAGGGGTCGTCCATATTAACTATTAACTGTTGATGCGATATTGTCGTTATTATACATCAGATTCAGATGAAAATTGGTACACGAGGGTTTGAGAGACGAGCTATGGATTAGGATCAGTTATTATATTCAGTGTAAGAGGCCGGCAAAGGGGGTCGTCCATATCAATCTTTCAATATTTTTGCAATATCGTCGTTATTTGACATCGGTTTGGGATGAAAATTTGCTCGCGGTAGTTTTCGGGGACGAGCTATCGATTTCAGATGTCAAATGTTTTGCCAGTGGTCGACCAAAGGGGTCGCCCATATTGATTTATTTTTCACTGTGTTTAGCAATATTGACGTTATTATACATTGAATTGCTTTGAAATTTTGCGCAAGGAAGTTTTCAGAGAAGGGCAATGAATTTCAGATATCAAAGATTGTACAAGAGGCCACCGAAAGGGGTTTAACTTTTTTGGCAATAATTGCTTAGTTATGTAACGATCGAGCCGAAATTTATACTTGGGGTTTTTTTGGCAAGTAAATTGATTCCTGATTTCAAATTTAATAGCAGACGACAGAAAAAGTTATCGTCAAATATTTTTGCAATTATTACTTAACAATGAATTAGGAATTGCATCTAGAAATAGCTTATCAATTGACTTTCATACAAACTGTTCAGGACATATTCCAATTTGAAAGCGAAACGGAGTTCGTATGGGAGCAGCTAGTAAGTGATAAATCAGACAGCAAAATTCCAGCCAAATCCAAGGCAAAGTTTAAAGGGAAAATTACTTTCAGTGCGAAGAAAATTAACCATACGACCTATTTTTTTCTAAAATGAGTAAAAATTTATGAAACCCGAAAAATTTGAATAGGGTCCATCAAAAGAAAACTTTCGACTTTGATGTTTTATTTTTAGACCTGACATCACTAAAAATTTGTTTCAATTCCAACAATGGTGCGGATTTTCAATTGGGACATTTGACATTGGGATAACTCAGAACCCATATTCAACATTTCTAAAAAAATTCAGCTTTGTTCTGCTGATAGAGCTGACGGGGAGTGAAAGTTTTTGAGATATTTATATAGATTTAAGCTTTTTTAATCGTTAAAAAGCTGTAACACTTTTTATGATAATACTTTATTGAAGATTACGTTTTTAATGAATTTGTTTTTTGTTTTCCAAAAATCATGCTTTTTATACCAGTTCAATACCAAAATAAGAACAGTAGGTTCATTGTTGGAAATTTTGATCATCCATATCTTTGCACATTTTTCTATAACGGCAAAATCTATGTTGAAAATTCTCATTGAAACTTGCATATAAGATCATGATCTATGAATAAATTTTCTAAAAGATATAAACCTGTGAGAAAAATAAAGATTGTTTTAAGACCATCGCTTGAAGAGCCCAAAGTAGGGCAACTAACCCCATGACAGCAAAATTAGGTATAATTTTTTCATAAAAATCTGCTCGGGAATGGTTTAGGGATTTTTACAAAAAAAATGTTTTTCAGAATAGTTTCATAAAAATAATTTTATCCAAACTATTTGAAAAATTTAAAAAATTCAAAATAACATTGTAAAATAAGCTCGAAATAGCCGTAAAAATAACTGCTAACACTGAAGCTATATTTAAAAAAAAATTATTCTAATGATGTATTTTCAATGTAAATCCAAATAGTTCGGAAACGCGTAGATATTTTTGAGTAATATAATCACAAAAAATATAAGAGAGTTCAAAACGAGTTAGACCATGATGTTTTTATTGCAATATTTTAATTTATGTGTGAGATATTGAAAATTAGCCAAACTCGTTTTATTAATTTTTTTAAAAAAAATTTCAGATTATGAAATATTAACAATTTTTTCAAATTTGATCAACCACAAACACCTTCCCGCACCGAATTAACAACGTTTGGAAGAAATTTGTAGAATCGTTCTGAAATGAATTATGAATTTCAAAAATTATTTTTCAACAACACTTTCATAACACTCGAAATAACGACTTTAAGCCTGTTCAGCTTTGTTAATCAAATTAAAATGTTATTATTTCACAGAATCAAAAACTGCCTTTCTCATTTAAAAAAAGTTATGCATTGAAGGGTTAAAATTAATTTGTGCTTGTGGACACGTTTTGGTACGGTTGTAGGAGAAAATGTTTTGGTAATTAATGGATGAATGAAACATTATTCATTGATCGCTTGGGAAAAACTTTTTATTGTTAAAGGAAGAAATGGTTTGCCTGTGTTCTGAAGAATTGGTTTGCCTGTGTTCGATTTTATCCCGTTAAACAAACGTTCATCTTCCTTCTGTTCTTCAATACCCTCAAACTCAGAGAAGCTGAAACGCGTTTGAGGTTACTCAATTCGGGATGCCATATTTATCTTTTCAGAACTCGACCTTCTTCTAGAAATCTGACTGTACGCTCTCTATACAAAAATCATGGATCAGTTTTGAGCCAAAACGAAGCTTTTTAGACCCCCGGGTTTGAAAAATTCTAAAATGACCCCAAACCCACTCAGTCTATTGTGCAATCTGTATCCAGTTCATTATTCTTGATTTTCATTCATCATTCGGTTCATCATTGGGATAACATCCTGACTCGAATCTTGTTTTTGCATTTAAAGCTAAAATTAGATTCAGTTACCATGTTCGAAACTCATTATTCCGAAATACTAAAAGATAGTTAAAAAAAAAACAGTTTTTAGATTTGGATTAGAAATTTTTACTACTAGGAGAACTGGGGGTAACTATCTTGCACATTTCTTCAAAACCTTGTTCATTGGGTGCAAGAAAGAAAATGTGGTTGATTGTTATTAATTTTTTTTTAATTTGCAATCCTAAAGAAATAACATAAATTTTTCAAAAACTACTTTCAAAAAATAACTTTATATTACCATTCTTTCGCTTACTTTACTCGATATCTCACTGATTCATTAAAAAATTAATTGCGATAGATACACAGCTTATTAAACTCTTATCAGTTATAGGTATATGTTAAAGCGTTTAAGACATTAAAAATCACGTAACTGGAACAAATAACTTATATGTCGTATGTTTAGGCTAGTAATAGGATCATGGAAACAACATTGACAAATGCCGATGATTTCAAAACTGATTTTGAATATTATATATGGCTTAAGATTCTGCCGATCATCACCACTCTTGATGAACCACATTTTAAACATTTTAATTTTCTCAAATTAAAACAAAGATAAAAAACCAAATTTTTCGTGTTTATGCAACGAAATAAACAATTTTCGAAAATTTCATAAGAAGAGTTATTTCTGGAAATATTCTGAAATTTAGTAAAAAAAAATGATTTATGATTCAAATTTTTTAGGAAAGCAAAACAATATTTCTAAAAATTTACCAATTAACTCAGGAAGAGATTCTTTGAACCAAATGTAAATTCAAATATTTTCCGAATTCGAATGAATATGAACATTAGACCACTGCAAGCGTTGTATGGAAATTTTAAATTCTTAAATTTTTACACCCCTATTAGAAAAAGCAATAAAAATTTTGGAAGCGATCTATTCACTTCTGCCTGAATTAGCGCAACGAGATATAATTTTTCATTCGAAAATCGCTAGAAATGTACTGAAAGTTCCTAAAAATTCAACTTTGGATGAAAAATATTTCTTGAATCTTACAGCAGTATTCATGTCAACAAAGCACAAATTTAACCTGTATCACCGAAAAGTTATTCGACGATATAAAATTTTTTTTTTCAAAATTATTTTTTTTAATTTTTGCCTTTTTGTCTGCTTATTTGAATACTGTGTAACCGTAGAATGGAAAAAGAAAATCTCAAAAAACCTTTGCAAAAACATTGCATACAATCATTAACAGCTCTAGCAAGCAAAATCTGCCATTTTTAAATACTTTTCAATGGATTCCGATTTTTATTTTTGTTGTAATATTGAAATAATGAACGCTAATTTGTATTTGAAAACTGATATCGTAATCATATTGATTTACGTCAAGTGTTGTTAAAAGGTCAGGTTACAATAGTGATTGATATTGGTATCTGTGATTAAGGTGGGAGTAGGGTCACTTTCAAAAAATCGATTTTTTCATTTTTTTATTTTAAAACATTTCAAGAATGTTGTGTCAAATTTTCAAGTCAATTGAAGCAAAACTGTAGAAATTATATATCTTTATCTCCTCTTATCTAATACTGCAAGAGAGAGCTTAGCTTAGCTTAGCTTGTTTGACTACTCATATCCACCTTAAATCATTGAACTCGAAATGCTATTTAATTGTTTCGGGGGATTGTAATGCTATTTAATTATAATATAAAATATGGTTTTCTTGCTATTCTTTATCAATTCAAGTGCATTTCGAATTCCATGATCGCTGGCGTGGCTAAGCAGAACAAGTTCTACCTCGCCAATGGTTGCTACTCCGTGATTAATCGAGGCCATCAATTTTGCACAAAGTCCAAAAGAATGGTGCTTGGGATTAGCAGTTCATTCTCAATGTACAAAACTCATGCTCTCCCTTTTTGAAATGATTAATAACGGCGCCGGCCACGTCCTAGTAGTCAATGGGGAAAAAGGAAGGAATGTTAGTTTGATACTCTTCAGGTTCAACTAGCAACCTCTCGCTTCTGCATACTCCAAAAATAATTTTGAAATATTTAGAACCAGAGATAAGTTAGTATCACCAACTATGGAAACCGTCTGTACGTCTGCGAATCTATATTCAAGTATCCAAGGAACGGATTGTGTTAGTTGGAGAAAGGTAAAGATCAGGATCCATTTTGGTAAATGGTGCGATCATGTTTTCCTACACCTCCTATGCTCCTAGACATTTCCTTAGGAAAATCCTATTTTTATGAGGCATTAAATAATCGTTTAAGATCAATAAATTAATAGGTATAAGGTAATATAATATACTTATTGAAAGGAAATTGTTCTCTCGTGTTTCTTCGTGAAATAATATTTTATAGTTACTGAAAATCAAACCTTATACAAACTAGCTTATTTCCCTGACCTAGATCCCTGTTTAAGCAAAATGTTTACAAAATGGCTTTTTATGATAGAAGATCTGCAATGAGTTGAACATAACCTATTATATTTAGCATCAACATACTTTTCGAACTGTTTTCATGATACTTTCCATTTTCGAAATTCTTTTATACTTTGTTTATCTGTACCTCATTCAGGTATTATGAATACTTAGTTAGTAAAACTGAATTATTAAGTCAAAGTTTTCTACTTCTTGTGACTAGCTTCAATCATAACATTGTTCTGCCTTTAAAAAATCTGAAATATTGTGGAAAGGAATCAAATCTTCTGTAAAACATGCTTGTCCTTGACCATCAATCAATAAACCATCAATTTAATTTATTTATTGTCACAAACATAAACACGTTAATTATGTAGAACAAATAACTGGAATTTAACCCATGAAAGATGATTTCATGATACCTTTTCTATAATCTGCGATAAGCTATAAATCGTTTTTCTAGAACATTCTTCTCACTGCACAGTTTAACTGATTGTATCATTCTATTAATAGATCCTAGTGTTGTGGATAAATATTGTTTCTAACCAGAAGGTATCATTCATGGAATATTTATATTACAATCGTTCTGAAATCATTTAATTTACTGAGTGTATCCAAATATTCTTACTAGTTTATTTTAAATTTATCTTTCAAAGAAAATTATTTTAAGGAAGGTAATCTAAACACAACTCTCGGTTAGCGAAATATTTTTTACCATTTTGTATGATAATTGAATGATAGATGTTCAAAATCGAAAAGTTCGTTAGACTTAAAAATTCCAGAAGTTTTCTCTACAAAAATTTTTAATCTATTTTTAAAATGCGTACACTGTAGGGCCTGTAAATTATTTTCAAAATTTACACAAAGATTTTTGAAACAACTAGGGTAAATGTACCCGAACTTGGCCCCTAAGGCATGGTTGACTATATTTCCCATGATTGTAGTCTTCCTGTAATATGTACCTTCAAAAGTCCTTAGACAAATATGATTGCTTACAAGCCTGAAATGTAGTAAAAATATATCCTAGCTTAAAAGCGGTGGATAATTTGAGATAAACCTGATCAAACTATTGATTGAAATGCTCCTTATTGTGGCCCCCGTTCCGAATTGTGGCCCTTTATGAGTTCCTTAAATTGGCCGCCTCTAGAAGAAATTTGCCTCACTAATACAACAACAGCCCCCACGAATTCGTTGAAAATATCCTGGAAGGAAGCACAACAATGTTCTGTGTTGTTTTCAAAAAGTCGAAAGTACGAAATGTCAACCAATTTTTAGAATTGATATTTGCGTGCAGAATTATAATCTTACGTAAAAAAGTTTCACTTGTTTGTTCCAGTTTTTGGTGTGTTTAAAATTTCTATCATCAGAATGACAATCTAGAACAAATAGGTTCCACAATATTGCATTGGTTAACATAAATATGTTTATTAACCGAGCAAACAAATCGTTTGTTCAATTTTTTAAAATGAAATCTTGATGGATCTGTTCCCATTGAAGTTAACATACGATAGTGAATGTTCATGTTTTTTTTTATTCCACTCCCATAAAAGGAGGAGAGACATTTTAAAAACCATTATGACCGAGGCAAGGAGCAAGCTAAAGCTAAAACTCAAGTAAGCGAACGATTCTTTGAATCATACCTACATATTTAAAATGTCGCCCTTAGGAATTTTCTAGCAATCGTTCGAGTACACCCGGATAGCAAAACAAGACAAACTATCGCTCACTCCAGCCGGCCTGATAGAAATAGATTGCATCTCACTCGTTCGTTTGGGGACTATAGCCAATGGAAGCGAACAACAAATTTACAAGCTGGGTGAAATTCAAGCTGCATCCCACTCGCACTCATGCAAAATCATCATCCAAACTCGGCAGCGCTTCCTTCGCATATTCCTTTCCTAAGGAAAACAAACGTCGTCACCTCTGCTGATGCCTCTAATACTGCAAGAGAGAGAGAGCAGAAACTTCAAACGCGTTTTTCTCGAAAGCACATTTTTAAAGTCAGTGGACATCGTCATTTGAAAACTACTTCACCGATTCTTTTCAAATTTGGAACATATTTTCTACATATAAAATACCAAAACCCAACGATTTTCTTTTTTTTTACTTTAGGAAGATTTTACAGATAAAAATGGCGGATTTTCTGTGAAAAATCGTAGTTTTTACTTCAAATAGCCAAAAAAATTCCAAACAAATTTTTTAAGTTAAATAAAATCGTTGGGGTCCAGAAAAACATCCATTAAAACATTTTGCTCTGATTTTTTGACTTGAGATGATTCTGTGCTGAGATACAGTGTCCACCGCAAATCCTGTTTTCTAAAAGGCATCCTCGAAAGTGCTCCGTCACCGGCTCATTTTTCAATGTTTTTCTACGGAGAAATTACTAAATGTTCTTTTAAGAATGCTTTGTACAATGAAAAAAAATGTAATAAATTTGTTTGAACGATAGCTCTAAAAAAATTCGTGAAAATGGTGTTTTTTTTACCCGTTAGACCCTACTCCCCCCTTAATATTGATAATTGGATTATCCATCCGCTATTTTCGCAACACTTCCCTATTGGTTTCCGTAGTATTCAACTGGCAACAATCCCAGTGAACACTTCGAATTCACTCTTCATCGATTCTTGAAACAATAGCGAATAATCCTATTTGCCGCTGATAGTGTTCGTGATATTATGCTGGTTGTTTCACCAACACTTTCCAGTTTTGGGACAATTAACCTAAAAAACGACCATGTGTGTCGACCGGCTGCCCGTTTTTTGTACCGAGAGTTTTTGAGATTAATTGTCCCGTCTCATTTGTACACGCTCAGCAAGTGTGCGTAAGAAATGTCAAAAACAACTCTATTGACGTTCTTACCTGAGACTCCCTGTTATTGTTTATATTCGCCACGCGGCTCTTTAGTACCGTATAATCGCCGCGGTATAAACAGTCGGTCGACGTCAGTTCGTCGCGAGTGAGTTACAAAATACAAAATTGAACGCAGGAATCAACCAAATCATCTCAAATTTTACACTGATGCTTGGTGACACAAAAGGCATCGAAAAAATATATGGGAGCAAAAAGTCCTTTTTTTGCAGCGGTCCAATGAACATAGTCTTCTTATCATAGCAAGAAGTACCTACTCCTCCCAATCAAATATTCTCGGAGACAAATCTACCGATACTCGAAGAGCATCAAAATACAACCACTACAAAATGTTTGTCAAAACTTTCACTTAAGGTTACAAAAAAAGCTGAATGAAAAAGTTGCCACTCTGAAACGTTTTGCAATCACAGAGGTGTCACTGCTGTCCCCGAAGAACTGAAATTGCTGTTCCTGACAGCATCCGTACCCTCGCTCGCTTGGCATAAGAAGTTCATCAAAGTCAAGATAAGGCAGGATTTTCGAGACATAGAAAAAAAATCCCTTGCCGGGATCCCACTCCTGGGAAAAGTCCCTGTGTTGTCAGCTGTCACGCTTGAATGCTACAAAACATCACCCAAAAGTTACTTTTCGATGATTGGATGTGTGCTAGCTGTGCTTGGTGCTGATTTGCATTCTTGTCTTCTTCTATTGGAGAGATGTATCGCTCGCTGATATGTGATCCCTTATCGTGGGTTCAATTGGTACTTTTTTATATTTTGCATCCTTGACATAAAGAATAGATTTTTTTTTTGACGAATTCAAAACAAATGCGACAATGATTGAATCCATCAACTTTTACAAAAGAAAATAACATTTATAATACAAGAAGCATGGCAAGTAGATTCAATTTCGGTTCAATTCTGAAGCACTTTTGAAGTAAGATGATATTTCTCAAGAAAGATGTTGTCAAAAAGAACCAACGACAAAGGGTTCCCTTTCTCAAGTGAACCGCCAACGTTTGTCGTCACCTGGCGATACGCGAAAAAGCGTCACCCAAGAATGAAATCGATCCCTGCAGAAATGAAATTTACATTTTGATTGATACTCACCGAGGCAAGGGCAGGGTATAGCGCGTATCATCGATTCAAAACACTCGAAAAGTTTGTTGTAGCATTCTCTTTTTTTTTTTTGAGGGTTGCCTTCTACTCGCGGCGCGCAATTTGGTAAGCAGTCCCCTGATGGCGCCATATTCATTGAAGCGAATTTTATTCGTTTAACTTCGATGAAATTGTGGGAAACTCTTTTCCCGGTGCCAGTTGGAACGTAATCGATGTATCAAAACAGCGCAGGAAATAGCTTATCTTGGAGTGAGGAGTGAAGTTAAAAGCATAAATTTGATACCTCGCGAGAGTATGTTTGGGGGGGGGGGGGGGGGGGGGTCTCTATTTGTGAGACGTTCCTTGATTTTTCAGAGTAATTTTGTTTTCTTCGACAAATCAATTTGAATTTTGGTTTTCGTTCCAGGACACCAGAATCAAAGACTGTGGATTTCTGCTCCCTGTTCAAAAGACCTTTACAAAATTTCAGCTCATTTGGTTAACTTTAATGGGTATCTTTTCAACGCTCAACGCTAGTTTAAAGGTGTTGCACTTTTCATTTTACCAAAACTCTACAAACCACTTTTAGGGTTCTTCCTTGATGAATATATCGTAAAATAAAGTGAATCGAGGAAAATTTTAAATGCTGCTCTTTTAGAACCCGATTTGTTTTAGATGGTGTATTTCGTTAAACTGAACCAAGGCCGTGCGAAAGGGGTTTAGGTTGGTTTAGTTCATAAAATGCGTTTTCTGGCCTTTAGAAGCGTTTTTTCGGTATTCTGAGCTTAATTTGGAATCACAACTTTAAAATGCTTATCTGGCATTTAGTAGCGTTCTTTCGGGATTTTGAGCTTAATTTGAGATCACAACTTTCAACCTTTTCAAGCCTTTCGAAGTGTTTTTTTTTCGGGATTATGAGCTTAATTTGGGATAACAACTTTCAACGTTTTCTGGCCTTTAAAAGCGTTTTTTAGGGATTCTGAGCTTTATTTGGGATCACAACTTTAAAATGTGTTATCTGGCATTAATAAGCGTTTTTAGGGATTCACGTTTCTTCGGGACTCTGAGCTTGATTTGGGACCACAACTTAAAAAAGGTAGATATTTCTCAGAAAGTTCGAAACTTTTTTTGACAAAAATTTAAACTATTACAAAAAAAATAAAAGTTTTAAAATAATTATCAATTTAACCGCAAGTGAATATGAGTTCCACGAAAAAAAGTAAAAAAAAATCTGTTTGTTTACATTTCACCATTCTGTAAAAGAAGGAAATTTAAACTATTTTTTTAAAGAATTTTCAACCCAAATTTATCATTTGAAGAAATATTTTGAAAAGCAAAAATCAAATCGTTTTGCAGGTTCCAACACACAAAAATAGGTTGAATTAAATGAAACCTTTTTTGAAACTTTTTCCAGTATCGCCAGATATAGGTACTTGTACTTGCCAGATTTTTCCAATTTTTAAAAACTGTAAAATTTAACTATTTCAGATCATTTATCATCATCATGATCAGTTTTTTTTATTTATTTATGATTTGTCAGTTCATCAGTTATTAATGATTGATTTTACTCAACATTGAATCATTGTTGAGCTTATAAACTCTATATCATCAAAACTAGAGACGATATACAAAATCTGAGTAAAGATGCGAGTTCTGGCGTCAAAATTTACCAATTTAACACAGGCACGAAAATGCTGTATTCTTGAGTGATCAATCAAATTCTATTAATAAATGTCAACGATCCATCCTTTGAATGCTTGGAAATTGTGTGGACCTGCATAAACTTAGGTAATCGAAAACTCTACGTTTGTGTTGTATATCTGCCCCCTGATTCCGTGCGAGATATGAATTTTGCTGAATGTTTTTCTCAGAGCCTTGTAAAAATACTGTCTTTAACTTGCTCTGAAGACGACCTCTTGGTCATCGGCGATTTTAATTTTCCGGGCATAAAGTGGTGCCCAACGCAGGGAGGCTTTCTGTATCCTGACTTTACATGCTCTTCATTCTCAACTTCCTCAAACATTATTATCGACGCTTTAAGCACCGCAACTCTTCGACAGATCAATAGCGTTGTGAATGAAAACGGTTGAATGCTTGATTTATGTTTCGCTAACGATGGGCTCCAGACAATAACGATTGAATCAGCGCCTGCACCTCTTGTCGAGTGTGTTCGTCACCACCCTGCGCTGCTGATCTCAATGCAGATTTCCGTTTTTAATTCCCGCTCAGAGAAACCGACATCTTTCTTTCATGATTTTGAAAACGTCTTGCTGCCGAAAATGCTCGAGCGCCTTGGATTACCAAAGATTTGAAACGCATGAAAACTATGAAGCGCAAAGCTCTTCGAAACTACAACAGGCTCAAATCACCTCCTCAAAGGATGAATTTCGTAAGCTGAATTCAGCGTTTAAGAAAGCCAGCGCCAAATGCTACCAGAACTACTTATTTCGATTGCAACGGAATTTTAAACAAAACCCTAAGTCTTTTTGGAAACACGTCAAAGACCAGCGGAAAGAGTCGGGATTACCAACTAACCTGTTTCTGGATGACGAGACGGCATAGTCGGACCACGATATATGCAATCTTTTTGCTAAAAAGTTTTCTAGCGTCTTCACTTCCGGTTTTATTTCCTTAGAACAAATAGCTAGTGCTACTAGAAACGTTCCATCTTTGAATACTCTTTTAAACAACATCTCTTTTGGTGAAGAAACTATTCTAAAGGCGACTGTTAAACTGAAAAATTCTGTTTCCCCGGGCCCCGATGGCATACCAGCTACTTTTCTGAAATGCTTCATGCCTCATCTTGTAATTCCTATCAAACGCATATTTGTTGAAACCTGACAAACTATTTGATTTTTGCTTTTAAAATTTATCTTAAATTCAATTTGGTCTAAAAGTTCTATATTCATATTTTGAAATTCTCTTATGATACAGAATTGGAAAATCAAACAAAATGGAAACTTCTATAATTTTTATTTTTGCAAATAACTTGCGGCCTTAGGGAAATTTGATAATTAAGTTGGAACCTTTATTTTAAAATTTGTTTTAATGTTTTAAAGTTTTGTTAAAAAGTCAGAAATTTCTTAAATGATTTTAACTTATTTTGAAAAGTGATTTCAAAAACAAATGCTTACAGAACGAAATCGTTGCTATTTGGATACAGGGCATGGCCGTAGGAACGGGGGGGGTTTTGGGGGTTAAACCCCCCCCATGAGGATCCAAAACAGCAAGCGAGATCTATACTCAAATTTTCAAATTAAGAACCAAATTATGATAAGTTTCAAATTAAGTAAGTTTAATCAAGGGCATAAATTTAGACTAATGCCTAAACCTCAAAAACCCAACCTGAAGTCCAAAATTCTGCTACAATTTTTCAAAATTTTCTCACTTGGTCATCGAAATTCAGGTCTAAATATTAAATTTCGAATAAAATAAAACCCATTTCGGAGGTTCTTAAACCATACATACCAAATCAAAATTGTATTCCTATTTTCGTACTTAGGATTCTGTCCTGTTCAGGATTCTTGAGTTTCAGTTCGAATAATCAGAAGAAATCACAAGAATTATTTTCAAATTTGGTTGAAATTTGGTTTTGCATTTCATATGAAATTTTAATCATGTTTTTCGAGATCATATGTATTTTCAATTCATTGATAATAGTTTTCCCAATATGAGAAAAGAGACATTTTATTTTATATTCAAATTCGAATTTCTTGAACTTAATTCTTACACATAATTAAAATAAGCTTTTGAACGGCAATCCAAAATTGAAAATTAAGCTTAACATCTTTGTAAATTTATATTTTAATTCTGATCCAGAATACAGATAAAAAATAAATAATTTAAATCGTGAATTTAGATTAAACCTGAAGTACAGAATTTAAATAATAAATTCATGAATGAGGGCTCTTTAACTTGGCTCATAAAATTCTGATGTGGAACAAGATTCGCAAAACATATATTTTGTTCATTTCAGAAATTGTATGGAAATTTATATACAATTTTGAAGCACAATTTTTTAATTTCGCTTACCGACAGTGTGCTACACTTCGAATTATAACTCGAATGGACTGAATTTGAGAGCTAAACTTTATTCGACAAAACATTTGCCGTTACTTGAAAATTCTCAATTTGTGAAATTTAGTCCACGGGTTCTGACATACAGAATTCCACTTTTTGGTGTTTCTCGTCATTGATTTCTTCGCGGTGCTTAATGTGTTAATTGTGCTTGTCAATCCAATTTCCAGATTCCAATTTTTAAAACAAAATTAGTTTGTAAACACAATTCAGCTGAAAATCACAATTAAACGGTGGAACTTTGGTTCTTTGTTTATCCGCAAAAAAAAACAAATTTTGTTTAAATAACTTATCCACAAGATTTTCATCATATAATTGATTCTTATTATCTTCTTTATTAAAAAAAAAATACTTTTAAAAAAACTCTTCACCTCAAAACTCAACTCAAAATTCTATATTTTCCCAGTGTATGTTTATTTTTAACACATTAGGAACATCAAAATTCGGCATCTTACGTTTCAGAAAAAAATAGACTAAATTCTGCTAATTTAATGTAGACATTTGAGTAACGTGAAGTGTTGTGTTACTTTTTGTAGAATGAGGTTTCATTATGAGATTCAAAACATTTGAATTATGCTTTTCAATGGAGCATACTAGCGGCTAGCGAAAAAAACGAAATACCTCATGTTTGGTTCGCAATGTGTTATTATTGCAGTTTTTTAAAGCCAAATTTCATACTTTTATTATTAATTTGGTTCAAATTTGCATCAAGAAAATTTGATCCGAAAAGCTGATGGTTTTTATCTCTTGCTTTTTTTTCAATTTGTTTTATTTTCAGCAAAGGTTAAAACCTTTAAATAAAAAATTGTTTGAAAGAGGGTTTGTTTGATTTGAGTATGGAATAATTTTTTTAAAAGAAATTTAACTCTACTAAAAAAGCTTATTTTATGCCCAAATCAACTAAAATTGATCTATCAGACTCTTAACCAAATTCAAAGATTTCAACCATCGATGAAAGCTTATAAAGCTTACAATTGAGGTTTAGGACCAACTTTTTGAAGTTACGATTTAATACGAAAACTGTTGATGTCAAAGTACTTAAAAATTAATATGTAATTATATAGTAACAAACATTATTTGTTAAATTTTTTTGTATTCGTGTATTGTTGGGCAAAAAATCATAGGTAAAAATTAGTCACCAAAACACCCCCCATGAGTCGGTTCTTCCTACGGCCCTGATACAGGGTGTTAAGAATAGTCAAAAGAAGCTCATTATTTGCACCTCGAAGAAATGTGGATTTGTGTAATTTTCCAAAAGAAACAAAAAATAAAATTGAGGTTGAAATTGGTTTCTTGAAGAATATTTTATATCAGCATAACATTTGTACTACTAACTTGTTGGTAAAAACTTCTTATTAAAAGCCAATTGTTAAGACGAGGTGTGTTTCTGTGTGTCAATATTCGAGCTTCAATACAGAACTTCTATTACCTTAAAAATAGATATTTACAATTACAAATTAGTTAGGCCAAAAGTTATTACGGATCAAATTCCGCTGGAGGCGAGCAAATTTTCTGACACGTTTGATAACACTTATTTTTAAATACGGTAAATTAATTACTTCATCTAAGAGTTGTACTAGCAAAAAATCTCCATGGGGGGATTAAACCCCTAAAATTCCCCCCGTTCGCACGGCCTTGAGTTGTGGCACTTTTTATTTTACCAAAACTCAACAAACCACTTTTATAGTTCTTTCATGATGAATGTACCGTAAAAGGGGTGAATTATGACAATTTTTGGACTATATCCGTAATATTTCTTTAAACTTCTACTCTTTTAGCACCCGAATTGTTTAAGATGGTTGTGGCATTTTGTTGACTTGAAGTCAAAGGAAAACAAATGAAGTTGTAAGGGTTTCGGTTTTAAAAAATAAGTTTTTGTTCACACCTCAAAACCAAGTTTTCTGATTTAAATTGATGATTAAAAATCAGTCACAAAAAACCGTGCAGAAATATTAAAACAAACAACTCATTCCATTTTTTTAAAGATTGAATTCATTCTTATTCCGAGAAATCGATAACTCAAAGCATAAAAATCAAATTAATACGTAGAGAAATATTCCCTGGAGGCAGAAGCAAAAAGCGGAAAGCTTTCCGAAGCATCCGTTTCACTTTGCTCCAGCAGCAGCATCTTTCGGTATCGTCGCCTGATGCTTCCATCTGTCATTTGTTCTGTTTGGCTGCTGCTGCTGGTGCTTAAGAAAGGATACAACCCGAGAAAAGCGGAAACTTTGTTAATGTCATTCTTAACTCGATTAGACATTTCCTGGTTGCCGCGCTAAGGAGAGTGTCACATTCTGCCAGTAGAGCTGGCTGGCAAATGCTTCAGGGGTTGATTTGCAAGTGCGAAATGCGGGTGAAAAAAATCGCGAGACGTTGACTGGAGAAATCATTCACCGACCATGAGCAGCGACGAGATGAGATTGAGCCAGAGGGTGGTTTTCGTTCGAGAATCTAGCACAAACGCGGTGACTTTGTAGTTTTTTTTCTCCATCTTCAAAGTGTTGAAATATCTTCGTCAATGCCATATTTCTTGGCGTTAATGAGTCAGCAAGCTTGAGGAAAATTCCTTTGAATCGCTGATGGTGTCGAATCTAAGTTGTGCAGTGGAAAATTGATTTCTCATTCATCAGGATTCCATGGTTGAACATTTTATCGGCTTAGAGATTCAGATGTCAAATTAAGACGTCAGATGTAGATTTTCAATTCAGATTTCACAGCAAAATATCGTAAGTTACACCAACAATGATAGTGCCTGAAGAATTTTATATAGGGAAATGTCGGGTAAAGCGAACACTTTCTTTATTTCTAATTTTTTTTGCATAAATCTCATAATTAGAATTGGTTTGTTAAAGTTTGTCAACACTTTCGAGACTCTCAGTTGATTTACAACAAGTAACCCGAGTAACACAGATAAAGCCAACTAGCATTAGGCAGTTTTATTATGTTTTTAATATTGCATTTTTTGTGCAGCTTGTTTTATACCTGTTTTGTTTATGAAAAATGCATATATATTTCTCACGTGAGCTTTTCTTACATCGTATGAAACAAAATGTAAACAAACAGTTTTATTACGTAAAAATACAAAAACAGACATATGTAAACTAAGGAGTAGATTGGCCTATGACAAAAAATATATATTCCACGCGGCACCCCCTAGATTGGTGCATTTAGGTAAAAAAATGACTTTCTGAAAGTTTCAGGTCATTTGGCAGAAGCACGAGCTGGCGCAAAGGACTTGAAATTTGTATGGAGATTTTTGGCAAAATGTATGAAAAATCAACATACCTTCACTCTTAGTGTTCCAAAATATGTTTCCAGTACGCCAGAAAGTTCACAATTTCCGGAATTGTAGTTCAAACAATTACAAACAAGTTTGTAGAAGATTGTGACGCGATACGAGTTGAATGTGATGAGTTATTTGCAATTGAATGTGTGATTTTTTCCCATTTCATCGATATATCGTGAACAGTGTATGGGCTAATAATCACACTAACTTGATTGCATCGTCACACAATGAGAATAACAAATAGAAAGTTTGTGTCCTTTTTCTCAACTTTTTGCAAAGATTTCAACAACTTTGTCGAGGACACAAACTTTCTATATATTATTCTCATTGTGTGAGAATGCGATCAAGTTAGTACTAATAATCCACCTATTAATACACCGTTCACGATATATCGATGAAATGCGAAAAAAAAAAAAATCACACATTCAATTGCAAACAACTCATCACATCCGGAAATTCGGAGCTTTCTAGTGTACTGGAAACATATTTTAGAAAACAAAGAGTGAAAGTATGTCGATTTTCAAACATTTTGCCGAAAATTTTCATACAAATTTTAAGTCCTTTGCGCCAGCTCGTGCTTTTGCCAAATGACCTGAAACTTTCAGAAAGTCATCCTTTAACCTAAATGCAGCAATCTAGGGGGTGCCGCGTTGAAAAAAATGTTGTAAAAATCACCCCATACAAATTTGGGCCAGTCTACTAAGGAGTGTATTCGAAATAAAATGCAACACTGTGTTTCTTTGAAAATTGATGAAATTTCCAGTAAAGCTACCTAGTAATGAAATGTGTAAGTACACAAAATTTAGCGACAATCTGTCAAATGGATTCTGAGATAGCGTACAATACTGAAGTTCAATGACAACATTTTTTGGGCAGAATCGAGAAAAATCAAGGAAAGTCCCAAGACACAAAAACAGCTGGAAATCAACTGTTGTGGCCATGAAAAGCCATTGGTGGACTGAGGGTGCGGCGCTTGGCAAAACTCTCACTGCTTGCCCTTTCTCCCTCATGGATAAGGCTTTGACAACCCCTGATGGTTGCCAAACAGTGGAGGCAGGTCCGCAGACTGTCTGCCTGGGGGCCAAGGCCAGGACAATGTGAGCGCTCGGGAAATCTACCACTGATGGTCCGCTCCCCTCGTGGGATTGGACCTGAAGAGACAACCACGCATGGTTGTCCCATCAGTGGAGGCAGGTCCTCATGACG
Source organism: Uranotaenia lowii (assembly GCF_029784155.1). NCBI lineage: Eukaryota > Metazoa > Arthropoda > Insecta > Diptera > Culicidae > Uranotaenia > Uranotaenia lowii. The sequence goes on from NC_073692.1 coordinate 104,859,031, forward strand.
CTGCCTGGCGGCCGAGGCTCGGAGGGATCTCGATCGCCTGGTTGACCGAGATCCAAAACTCTTTCTGGAATGGGGGCTCTGAAAAGTGCCGATTGTGGCAGCTGAACCCGGGAGCAAGGCGTCGGAACGAAGCAGCAAAGAAGCACAATACACTCTTTCTTTTACATTTTTATATTTTCTCTATATGTACTTATTTCTACTATTTACACACTATTTATGTACATTTCTATTTATTTACACTTCCGCCGATCTTGACGGTTTGACGGTTTAATAACGACTGACTTCTAGGCGCATAAAGAATGCGCCCTTAAATAGGCTGTGGAGCAAGCACACAATGACGTGCTTGGGCCAGATGGAACCGCCTAGAACTTTCTAAGCGCTTTCAGCGAGAGCAGTCGGCTTGCTCTCTCGGTGCGGTACTCTCGTCACGATAGGTGCACTCCGCTTCCCACACTTGCAGATAGCTTGCCAAACCAGGAATTTTTTGCAAATTTGGATATTTTCTGAGTGCGGACATGCTCCGGAACGCTGAACTTAGCCGTATTGGTCAGTGTGGAACAGGTCGTATTAGCTGTTTAACATGTTTCAAGAAAATCGCTGTTGAAGTTTCGTAACAGTTTGGTTACGTTGCATAACGGAAACATATCTAAAAAGTTAATCGCAGTTTCCTTCAAGATAGAAGTACTTAATTTTGAACAATGGGATGCAACACCAATACTCGAAAGTAACCCGCTTTGAGATGTTTAGAATCAGTTCTGATGGGTAAGACTGATTGTCATGAATGTTTCTAATTGACTGGATGTAGCCTAAGTAGTACAAAAGTAAAGGAAGTGGAAGGTAACTCTTCTTGCATGTATCTAGTAATTAATTGAAGCCGTCTATTTTAGAGCGGCATTAGTTAAAGTATTAAAGAATTCAAAATCGATTAGGTACACCTTTTCGAAAACTGGGCACTTCAAAATTTGAATAGTGATATTTTAAAGGCGCAACAGATGGCACTCTTTTAACCCTTTAATGCATAGTGTTGTTTTAAAACAACACTAATCACAATCCAAATATCTAGAAAATGCGTGGATATTTTTGAGTGATGTTAGAACAAAAAATATTCTTGAGATTAAAAGAAATCAGTCCATGTTATTTTTATTACGACACATACATTATGTGTGAGATATCGATCAATATATGAGAAAAAATTGCAAAAAATCAAATTTGTTTATTTTTTTGAAAAAAGTAGTTTTTGGAAAATTGTTGTTATTTTTACAGATGTGCAAATTCTTACCAATTTTTTTAATCTCAATCAAACACCTTCCTGCACCCAATTAACAGAGTTTGGAAGAAATTGGCAAAATCGTTTTGAAATTAATTAAAATGTGAAAACCTTTTTCAACTTTGATTGGCCATAACTTTTATAATACTCAAAATAACGACTTCAAACCTGTTGTGTTGCGTTATTCGAATTAAAATGTTATTATTTCATTGAACCAATAGCTGTAGTTCTCATTTTAAAAAAGTCATGCATTAAAGGGTTAAGTCAATTTTCAACGTAATTCAGTCGTTTTTATACGGATGGCAGCATTTGAAATTTTGCATATTTACTTTTTAAAAAATTTTGGTCGAGCTTGTACGTCTGTTCTCTGCAGCAGGTTAAAGCAGCTTAAACTTGTTTTACTTTTCTAGTTCATTTGAATAAGGAACAAACACCACCAAAGTTTTGTTTTGAGCTTTTTAACGTACAATTTTTAAAAGTCAATATATTACATCAAAAGGTATCAAAACCTAGTATGAATTTTTAATTTTTTTTCGAGGTGGTAAATTCATAAAATTTCACCTTGCTTTATGATCAAAGCGTATCATCATCCTCAAAATGCATTGATAAGATATGATGTGTTGTCAGCCAGTTCATCAAACGGCTGTAGGAAAGCTTTCCTCAGCACATGAGCAGACTTTTTTTTCTATACACTGGAGTTAATTTTTTGTTGGAATCTCCTTTAGTTTTTAAGAAAACGATTTTATCAACATTTTTTCTTAAATTCATAACCTTAAACCGTGCGAACTTAATGCGCAAATTTATGTTTTGGGCAGAATTTCTGTTTCTGTCAATATTTCCGTATGAATTTATTGCAAATGCTAAAAACTGGAAATTTTCAAACGACAAGGCTGAAGTGTTATAAAAATCTATATTTTTTTAAAATATTTATGGATTAAAACAGAAGTTAGTGTTTCCATATCATGGAAGCTGTTTATCAGTAACTTAATAAAATCTTTTTTGAAATCTTCAATTCTCTTTTGAGATGTTAATTAGAGCTTATATAAGAAGTCAGATTGATTAATGCATATATATTTTTTTTATTTAAACTGTTTTATTTAGGATAGAGGCATTTACAAACATAATGAGGGCATACAAAAAACTTTCTTATTTAACTTTCTAATCTTTATGAAACCTGCATTAAAACTCAAATTTATTTTACTTTTTCAATTATAATTTTGAAAGGACAAAATATTACATCAAAAGGTATGAAAACCTTGTATGAATTTTTAAATGTTTTTGAGTTGAAAAATTCATAAAATTCTTTCTTGCCTTGTGTTCAAAGCGTATCACTCTTAAAATGCATTGATTAGATATGTTGTTTTGTCATACATTTATTCAAACGGTCATGGGTGCATTCAACCCGCTATGTGCATATAGGAACACTTTTTCCTACTAACATAAACAATAAATTTTACTCGTGCATTTTTCAAAAAAAGCAGCAACGCCTGACGACTCTCCTGCTTCAGGAATCCCGATGTCGTGATAATTACACGCTACACAAAACACATATCAATGTTTTATGCGCACAGGCAACACGCCACAAAAAAGTCTAAATAAAAACCTACAGTTAACATGAAATTTCCGGTTTTGTGTATTTTATCTGTGACAGTCTTCACTGTAATGTGTCAAATTTCAGCGGTGTCGATTCGTCCATTTTTAAGGTTAATAAACACACCGTGTATAAAGTTGCACTTGAACGTTGTTTAAAACGATAAATTTTCCGATTGAAACCGTAGATTACACACATTTACGTACACGCGTTTGCGAGTGATTGTTACATTTTAAAGTTTTCGATAATGGCTGAGAATCATGACATTGTATGTCCAACAATGATTCATTTTTTTGTGGGAGTTTTTTTTTTGTAGTCATAAAAAATGTTTCTTAGGGAAAATACTCAACAAACTTATGTAGAATGCTTCTTATCCAAACAAAAAAAAAAACGGTCTGATGATGCTTATCGAAACGAGATTAAAAAACGGAAAAAAGTAAGGCGCTTCTTATTTTCCTGAATCCGCGAAATTCAAAGTCACATTCAAAGAGAGTCAAGCCCAGAAGGACGAGGTGACGTAAACTGGCCGCAAGTTTTGGAACTGTTGCGATAATTTAGTTCTGGATCGTCAACAGTGGAAAACTTTTATTTTGTCCCTATCCGTGAAACATTCAACCCTTTATCATTCAGTTTGAAATCTTACGAAAGTTGGTCTGACTGTGAATCTACGTTACTTCTAGATCAAAATTTTTAAGGTGCCAACATGATGGAAAAGGCATCAAGTGAACACTTCAATACAGAATACAGATACCACGCACCAAACGATCGAAGTAGAACAAATAGTTAAGAACGATGAACCTTTTCAAAGTGTAACAATTCAAATCTTTGGTTTAGTCACTTTTCGCTTCGAAGTGTGTCGATTTTTATCAATCCATTGCTGCGTTCTGTGATACACTACTTCGACGATAAAAGCAATGAAACTGATTCCTACTCCAAACACAAATATGGTTAGTACCAACCGAAAATGTTCCATCGACAATGATTGCGCAGCCATTTCCGACAAATCTTGGACACATCCGTGTTTACGATCATATGCCATGTCGATGAAGTGATACAGGCTGCTTTCTGCAAATGAGTCGGCATATCGTTGAGTCAATTCGGGAGGGCACCAATTGACCCATAAGTACTGGAATCAAAAAACTTTTAGCCTTGCTGATTCTGAGCTTAAACATCCGTAATGTTTTCCGAAAGATATTAATCATAATGCATGTTCCAGCCCAACAGTTCCGAAGATCACTTGTTGGAGGCTTTCTAAGAGGTTTATCGAGTGATGTTACAATGTGTTTGAAGTCTAATTCTTGGTGGGGTGAAAATCCTATAATAAAACAGCTGTCATTTATCAACGGAATTGTGTCCAGCTCAGGGTATTTTGATGGTTTTAGTATGAGGGCCACAAGTAAAGACTCGTAGGTTGATATGATGATAATGCTTCCGGCGAGGAAAATGTTCATTATATGTCGATCGAACGGCTCCTGGAACTCATCCCTCGGCGAATTTATCAACGCCTGCATTATGAAGAACGCCAAATCACTTATAGTATATCGTTTCCTATGAATGACTCGAAGCAGAATTGTTAAAAATGCTGAACTCAAGAGTATCATAATCCAAGTCCAGAAATCGAAGGGAGCGACTAATGAGTATACTATACTTTTTTTATCAGCACTCTGAACCAAAAAACAGATAGCATGACGAACTCTATGCATGTTGATGACGATTCTGCTTGAGAAAAAGTCAACACTTCTAATTTCTCTGGGCTCATTGTATGAAAAGTTGAATCGTTCACAAATGACACTCCAGAAATATGCAAACGATTCCAAATTCTCTTCTCTTGGGTAACCTAATATTAGAAATGGTTTTCCAACAAACAAGCGTGGTTTTTGTATTTTTCGTGATCTTGTTTCATTGTAGATATATTCACGCTCCAAAACGAGTGCATATCGTGATAAGTAAGACGTTTCAGAAACATCGATGTAAACTGCGTCCAAGACCATCTTTTCTAACACGTTGATCGATTGTTTCGAGGAACTGAACTGTCTCGATATGACCAAGGTTCTTGCTTCCAGAATGATATACTTGAATTGCTTATTCTGGAAAATTCATTCATAAATCAAACTTAGTACCTAGTTACCATCAATGAGAATTTCCAACTGACCAATTCCAATCCCTCAGCAGTAAACATTATAATGCAATCCACCTTGGCAGTTTTACCAAGCTTTAGCAGATTTTCGCCGAAGGCAACAATTTTGGTAGAATTTTCCATGAGTAGAGTTCTCTCCAGAAGCCCTCCATCGTTGTTTGCTTCGATGTGATCCAAAGACCCGTACAAATATGTGGCAGCACCATCGCAGAGCCAACTTTTAGTCTGATGGATGAAATCGACTAACCACGTTTGTTCATAACCAATCACAAATGAAACACAGTAAAATGTTACCAGAAAGGAAAATGTTACGTGCATTGCTGTACGATTTTTCTTGCTGTTGTGACCCTAAAATTTATTTCGATTGACTATTTAAATAAAAAAAAAGGCGTTCAAAGGCAATTACGAACCTCACGCTGCGCTTGAAAGTAATTTTATCCACGAGGCACAACTAACAATAACCATCGATCGTGAAAAGAGTGTTCCACAGAGTCTCGCGTCTATTCTCAGTCCGATTGTCGGACTGAACATCAACTATTCGACCAAAGTTCACATGGAACACTGTTCAAGAAGTCCTAGAGGACCCAATAGTAAGCTAAAGTTGGAATTAAAGTGAAGATTGTTGATTCCATGAAGTGGGAGAAATGTGAGAGGCTTTTTTTAAGCTCAATCCGGAAATGTGAATGAGGAAGTAAAAAAAAACATTTTATTAACTGGTTCGTCTAGCTGACTTATAAATAGGCTTGACTTCATTTCTACATGGTAGATAAGCTGCCAACCGGTAAAATAAACAAAATACGGTGGTAAAATCGTGCGCAAAATATTTGAACTACTTGTGAAAAGATATTTTGAAAAATTTCGTAATGGACAGCAAAACGAACTCTTTTGCGGTCACCTGGAAGGTTCCTAACCAGAAACTTTTCGTTGACAAGTCTCGCTTGAATTTCCCGGAGATACAAACTTCAGGCTCGATGAGCGACCCCTTTTTGTGATACGATCTGGATTAAATTTGGCATTTGACCTAAGTAATGTAGTTAAGTTGAATGAGTCTTCCTTCTAAGAACTTATTATCCAATAATTTGCTTTACCTTTTAAAAAACATGAAATTTATTTCTAGAGATGTTCCGAATAGTGGTAATCGGCAGCCCAAATATTCGGTACCTATGTATATCTCTACTCATTTCTTTTGAATTCCAAAACGTGATTAGACTATACTTGATAGCACGTATTTTTTTAGAATCAAAATTACAATATCGAGTGATTGGTTACTCTTACTCCCATCTTGCCTGACTGTATTTTTAAGTAACGTTTGCATGAGTAAATTTTAACTTCAAAGTTTGTATGGAAAAATCAAATATTTTGTACTGAAAAATCAACATCAATTCTATTTCTTCTGTGGAAGATCCCGCTAATAGCTTTTGTGTCAATTTTTAAATTCTCTAGAGAAAATTTTCCGCCGAGCAACTTTGTTGGCTACTTCTCATGCAATACTTCGCGAGGCATAAGCGGTCTTGTCAATTGAATTTATTGTTTTTTATTGTCAAACAGCACACCCCTGATAAACCGCTAGTAACTTTTTTGCCTTATGAATAAGATACGTAGTTAGGGTCATCTACAAAGTTACTCAGCGGAAAATTTCCTTTAGTGAATTTATAAATTTTCACAAAACCATAAGCGGAAATGCTTCCACAGAAAAAATCAAAAAGGGTGTTGATTTTTTAGTACAAAATATTTAATTTTCCCATACAAACCTAAAAGTTCAAATTTACTCATGAAAGCGTTTCTTAACATATCTGCAAAAAATCATGGATTTTGAACCAGAACGAAGCTTTTCAGACCCCAGGGTTTAAGAAATTTAAAAGCGACTCCAAATTAACTCAGTCTATTGCACAATTCGGTGACAGGCAACAAATTTAGATTTAAAAAAAAGAAACTGGAACATCGAAATGGTTCAAACTTAAGCTCACCAGATATTTTTCCGCACTAATCCGAGCAGGGTAAATCCAGGCTGTTTTATTTTTAAACCTTGCAAAATCTGGGCATTCTATTCAAAGTTTACAACCGAAAATCAAGGCAATATTCAGGCAAATTTAGGGTTTCTTCATTTATCTCACATCGCACGTTTTTGAACTTGAAACTGCTTGAAGCTCTTGGTCTTGTCAGAAGAAACAAGTTTTCTGTGAAAGTGATATAGCTACAAATCATCAATTATTATCTAATTATATAGTTATTTACTAAGTATATTTTATTGACCCTTCATGACCTGATTAACAATTTGAAATATAAACCAGCCAATGTTGGAAGAAGCTCAGTTAATTTAAACTGAGTCAGTTACGAATGCGTGTATCTGAAAAACCATTCGTTTGATCTATGAAAGAATGAAAGGTAATCTCATGATAGTTAATGCAAATATTTGTTAAAAAATAGATTTTTGTACGAAATATTTATTTTTTATCGGTCTATCGGTATCTTCCAGCGCATCTTTTTTTCAGTCATGTTGTGGATCAGTTTTTTCCCCCTTCTACTTCGTCAAATCTGAATACTTATATTTTAAAAGAAACTGAGGGCAATTTGGTGGATCAGCTGTTTTGAAATTAACAAAACTTTAAACCGTTTTTGCTGGAATAACTGCTGAAAAAATCTGACAAAAACGAAGCAAAACAACCATTAGATTGTGCTTTCAGTATAATAGGTCATATAAGACCGAAGGCTGCAAAATATACGTACAAGAGAACTTTTTCAAGCTTTTATAAACCAGCGAAAACTAAAGTATTTTGTATTGTTTTTTTTTCACAAGAGCAGAGTCTTGGCGAATCAGTATATTTAGTTTCGAAACAATTAGTAAATAAATACTTCAATCCACTAGGAGGAGAAAAGTTTTAGTATTCGACCGCTGGAATTTGTTAGAAATATGGTTTTTAACAAGTTTTGTCGAACATCAAAAATTATCTGTCTCATTGCTCGGAACTGGCTATACAGTTTACGAAGTCTGGAACTGGCAAAAATTAATTTTTGAGGTTAAGTTTTAATGACTCATAGCTAGGAATCACTTTTAGCTTTCCGGATAGAAAATTTCGGGACATTTCAGCGATCTTCACTTAGTTTTTCGCTTATTCATAATTAAGATTTCTGGTACGAGCCTTGACTTCCATGATTACTCTAACCCGTAGTTGCCGATCATTTGCTTCACTCCTATGCATGATTTTAACTTTGTGGACAATATTGAGAGTGTTTCCACCACTCATGCACAGATTTTTTTTTAATAATCATTAATTTTGCCAGATATCGATTGAATTGAATATTTTTTCCTTTTTCTCTTGCATCGTAGATATTTCAAAAAAGCGTAAATTTTATTATTTCAAAAAAAAAAAATCAGAATTTACTCTTTACTCGTTGCTGAAAAAATTCTGTGTGTCCGATAACTAAAAATGAGCTGTCAGCAAAAGAAATTGTCCCATTTCTAAGTGAACTGAATTTTACCACAAATTTAGTTTCCCGGAAATTCGTACACACATATCAATCCCTCTTTACACTAGGAGACATTAGAACGAGAGCTTTGAATTTCGGTTTGAAGGGCCTTACTGTCAAATTAAGCATAGCTTTCGACGTTCCGCTTCATGAGGCTAACAATATGGAAAGGAAATTAACATATATTCTCCATACAACCAGTCAACGCTAAGGCAATGATAAATTGTTATCTCCCAATGTGCTGTTCCATTGAAGTCAAGTCAGCCAACCCTGGAATGGTGATGTGATACGATCACATCAAATGCACTTTTTCGCGAAGGGAAAAAAACATTCTCTTCTTCTCGAGAGTACTGTTCCATGTTGTTGGGTGGTCGTGAAGAAGAATTCCTTTTCAAGTATCAATGGCGGAGAGATAGAAAAAACATCTCCACTTTCTTTGAGGATCTAACAGATACACCAGTAAATCACAATATTCCCTTGGTTGGCTGAATGCTAGGGAGAAAACGTCGATCTCACTGGAAGCCATTTTCGCGAAATTGAATCTGCAGAACAATGCAAGGATCGTGGGAGGTTCTCTTTCTCAGCTGTTACACTTTCCCTCGGTGATGGAAACATTTAGGAAGAAGCCGGATTTTCCATCATTTGTGAGCTGACGTGCAATCGAGCAGAAGCGTTTTTCGATTCGAAATATGGGTCAAATTGTTGTTGGTAGAATTTAAGAACCATAGAAATTTTTCATGATAAAAATGGATGGATATACACATAAATTCGACTAAAACAAGGTGGCTTCAGAGAGATACATATACATATGTGTATTTCTAATACGTTCAGGTTTCAATCCTAAATGAGGCAGGAAGTCAAATTACAAAAAACTCCGAAGGCTCTCTAGAGCCACTATTTTTAGTTGTTTTTTTTTTTCAAATATCTTATCAAAAATTTTCAATATTTTCTGTATAATTTTTGTGAAAACTAGAATATGAGTAAGGTGATTCATTGAATTACTGATTTCAACAAAAAATGAGACAATTTTTAATGATGTACTTTCGGCTATGTTCATAATTACGACCCATAGAAGAGTGGCTCCAGAGAGTGAGCGTATGTTTAGGTATAACTATTTAATTAGGCATGAAGTCCAAATTTTAAAATTCTAACTCTCTGGAGCTGCCTTTTGAAAGTTTTTATTTCATATGTCTAGCCATAAAAATCCTCTTATTGATTAAAAGCTTTTGACAAATTAGGTACCGTAAACTGGGGGAACTTTGATCACTTTTTTCATTCATTTTTGAATATTTTGAAAGAGGTTTCTTTTTCTTAATATCTAAAAGCTTTAAAACCCTTACTTAGGTGAGGAGTATTAAACATGATCATTGATCGCAGTAAATTCAATCGACATTGGCGGTTATCTATATATATAAAAATGAATTTCTGTCTGTCTGTCTGTCTGTCTGTCTGTCTGTCTGTCTGTCTGTTCCCTATAGACTCGAAAACTACTGAACCGATTTGCGTGAAACTTGGCAGGTGGGGGTATTGGAAGCAGGGGAAGGTTCCTATTGTGGTTTGAGACCCCTCCCTCTCTCATGAAGGGGGGGAGGGGCCTCCCAAACAAAAGACAATTTTTTGCATAACTCGAGAACCCAATCAAGCAAATGGTATCATATTTGGCATGGGGTGGTATTTGGAAACGAGGAATATTTTTATGAATATTTGGTACCCCTCCCTCCTCTCAGTGGCGTGATAGGAAGGGGGGAGGGGGGCTACCTTACAATTTTTCATATAACTCGAGAACTAATCAAGATATTGGATCCAAATTTGGTATGGGAAGGTATTTGGATACGAAAAATATTTCAATGATTATTTGAGACCCCTCCCTCTTTCCAGTTGAAAGGGGGAGGGGCCTCTTTCATATTTTTTTACATAGTTCAAAAACTAATAAAGCAAATGGAACCAAATTTGGCATGGGAGGGTATTTGGATACGAAAAATATTTCTATGATTATTTGAGACCCCTCCCTCTTTTCAGTAGGGAGATATAAAGGGGGGAGGGGCCTCTTTTATAGTTTTTAACATAACTAAGAAAGTTATTAAGCAAATGGAACCAAACTTGGCATGGGCGGGTATTTGGGAACGTGACATGTTCTAATGATTGTTTGAGACCCCTTCCTTCTTACAGCGGGGAGGAAAGAAAGAGGGAGAGGAGTTTCATACCATTTTTACTGCATAACTCAAGAACTACAACAGCAAATGGAACCAAATTTGGCATGGAACGATATTTGGGTACGAGAAATGCTTTTATGAATATTTGCTATCCCTCACTCTTTCGAAGAGGTGGTTGAAAAGGGGGAGGCGAGTTCTCCCTTACAATTTTCAGTATAACTGGAGAGCTGATCAAGCAAATTGAATCATATTTGACATGTGAGTGTATTAGGATACGAGAAATGTTTCTGTTATAAATTGAAGCCGTACCTTTTAAGCGGTAAGATATAAAGGAAGAAGGGGGGGTTTCAATTTTTTTTTTTGCATAACTCGAGAATTAATCGAGCAAATGAAACCAAATTTGGCATCAAAAAGTATTTGTACGAAAAATTCTTTTATATATATTAAGTTATCACACCTCTATTGAAGAGAACGGACAGGAGGATGGTACTCCCTTTCAAGTTTATACATAACTCAAAAATTTACTACGTAAATAAAACCAAATTTGGCATGGCATGGAATAAAGGAAGGGAAGAGGGAAGCTTACATTTAACTTTTATTTTACAAAATCCTAGAAATGGACAAAACTTAACATGGAAAATCATTTTGGTATGACTCCATGATTATTTGACACATCATCCTCCTTTCAGTGAGAAGGTACATGGAAGGAGGGAGGTGAGCCCAATACAATTTTGTTAGCATATGTTCTCAATTTATGCTTACGAAGCCAACAAATGGAAACAAATAAGGCATGGAAAGGTACTTGATTACGAAATATGTTTCTACGATTGTTATAGACTCTTACGATTTACAGTGTAGAGAGGGGAAGAAAGGAAGGGGCTCCATATAAAT